>NC_068367.1:75139834-75323843 GCF_020536995.1 Dreissena polymorpha | reverse complement strand
ATCCTGTTCAGATATTTGGTTGTTACGTTACATCTCAACGAATCAGGGATACGAATAATTATTCGTTAATAAATTAGACTATCACGGTGTAATGAATTATTTCAACACCAGCGAAAGTCTGCTTTGATGCTCTGTCGAAAAAACTTTCAGTAATAATACTGTGACGCTTATTATATAACTTAACTTTAAATGACACACGACACTCTAGACATAATATAGCAACGTCTGCCCGCCCCAAATGTTATTTGCTTTGTGGCATTTTTATTGTGCAGTTTCACATGTGTTACTGGTGTATAATCTATTTAGATTCAAGTATCGATGCTATGGAAAATACTAATTGTGTTTATTTAATAAAACTACTATCTCAATTGTTAGTAAATTTTGATGAGCTCATTTGAAGCTCAAAACGTTGGTAGTCGTCCGAACTGAATTTATGTCCGTTAGAGCTAGAGTAGGGGGACAGTACTAATTGTTTTGTAAACATGCATATTATGTTTAATTATCTTACAAAATAGGTTAAAATATTAAAAGGTCCAAACACTTGTATCCAGACAAACGGCACCCGGCAATCGGCTTCCCTGCGTTTTTGGCATTCCCGGACAATGGTTTCCTCGTAATGTGTCCACTAGGACAGAATGACCCTCGAATAAAGTGTCCGCTTGGAAAATCGGCATCAGTTTGCTTGTCACTCAGGCATCGGCTCCCGAATATTCTTCTCCCCTAGTTCGTTTCGCTATTAGAATACCTATTCAATTAGGATATTTCTGCGCGGACTGCCTTTCAATGTTGATAGGTAAATGTATTTTTTTAACAATGAATTGTTTCTTAAATATGGGTCGATCACAATACATGTACATGTATTTAAATACCGAAATGACAGATTGGCTTGCATTTTCCTTCCTTGCCCCAATTTATATACATATACATAACATTATTCAAAAGCAGACAACAACAATATTTAATAATTCAGCAATAACGTATATACACGCTCATAACCTACATGATATATGCATTATACAATTTATAAGTAATGGGTAGAATATTGAAGTTGGATGATAGTTTTATGAACTGGTTAACATTGTAAGTTATGAAGGGAATTAACAATTGCAACTAATATTGAAACCGCACGTCTAATATTTACTAGTTTACTTACAAGACATAAGATTAGAACATTTTGCATTTTGGTGAAACACATATTGATACTGATTGTTGAAATTGAGGGTGCTTATATGTCAAAACACGATATTGATATCTCTGCGTGTCAATTATCCCGGTCGCAATGACTTATTGTGTTGTATTTTGTTTGCTTGTAAACAGCTGATTTTAATTAATATAAAGTGAAATCTCTGTCTAACTATGCCCCATCGAAGAAGAGGGGGTATATTGTTGTTGCACATGTCGGTCGGTCGGGTCGTCCGTCTGTCCGTCCGTCGGTCGGTAGGTCGGTCGGTCTGTCGATCGGTCGGTCGTCCGTTCACCTGATGGTTTCCGGAGGATAACTCAATAACGCTTACGCCTAGGATCATGAAACTTCATTGGTACATTGATCATGACTGGCGGATGACTCCTATGAATTTTCATGTCACTAGGTCTAAGGTTAATGCCACAGTGACTCGTTCTTGGATGTAGTTTTAAGAGAAAATTTGCAGATCATATTATGGAACTGGTGTCGTGGGGGTCTCCGTCCCCACCAGATGGTTTCCGGATGATAACTCAAGTACACTTACGCCTAGGATCATGAAACTTCATAGGTACAGAAAGACAACAATGTTTTTTTACAGAACATATGTCAGTACACAATAAAATGTTTGAGGTCAGTATTAAGTTGTTTCAGTACACATTAAACCAGATTTCTTTTTCTATAATAATATACTGAAATACTTGCATTATTTAGTAATCCGACATGGTATCCGGACAATCGCTCCTACGCTAATTTGACAGGGTCGAACAGTCGCTTCATTCACGATGTATATGACAGGGGCGGACAGTCGCTCCTACGATGTTTTGACAGGGCGGACAGTCGCTCCTACGTGTTTTGACAGGGCGGACAGTCGCTCCTACATTATTTGCTAACCCGGACAATCGCTCCTACATTATTTTGTCAACCCGGACAGTCGAACCTACATTATTTTGACTCCACGGCAAAACGTAGTGTACGCCGATCAAAGGCTAACACCTATGATTAACCGACATTAAATTGCCAACTTGTGTCGAAAAATGCCAAATACTGTAAGCCAGATATTTTATTCTGAAATCGAAAATGTCTGTACATTCAAATCGCCAGCATGTTGCATTTTATGAATTTCGTCTTCAATGTATAATTTTTCTTGTCTATTTTGTGTTATTGTAACATATACATGTACCATTTTATCAATATATTACAATTCAACACATACAAAAATAGTTCAGTAATCACTTTAACACACTATTTTAATAATCATAAAATGCCGATTAAGAAATCGTGCAGTGTCGTATCAATCAGTGGGTCAAATGTAAAGAAAAAAATTGAACTAGCCAATTGTTTACTAACCTTATTTCACTTTAAAGGGAGCTTTTCACGGTGCGGTAAATTGACAAAATTGAGAAAAGTTGTTCCAGATTCGCAAATTTTCGGATTAATTATGATATTTGTGAAGAAACAGTATTACTGAGCATTTGCCATGGTCTAATATAGCCATTATATGCATCTTTTGACGATTTAAAAACCTAAAAATTATAAAGCGTTGCATCGCGCACCGATTGAATAATTTGGATAGTTCTGTTGTTGTCGTTTAAATTTGTGAAACTACGAAGATACAAGGTATAAAATACGCATCTTATGTATCCTTGGCAGGATAGCTTAGTTGGCTGATGCGTTTTTACTTCGAGTCCTGCTGCGGGCTACTTTTTTTTCCTTTCTTAAATTTTATTTTTGATTTTTTACTTGAGCTTTTAAAATTTAATGTTTACATTTATCAATATAAAACATTTAATGACAAACTTCAAACCATGCCAAAATCTGTGAAAAGGCCCCTTTAATGTGACACCAGTCTGTAATCTTTGTGCACGGTTCGCACATCATATGTGTGAAAGTGGTCATTATCGATTGATACTACCATTGTTGATATAGCAATTATTGATTAAATGCGGTTTTTATGTTTATTCCATTCGCAAAATGGCACTTATTCCAATAAATGTATTGTAGGAAAGAATGTCCCTGATAGGAATAATGTAGGAACCATTGTCCGAAGTGCCCTTATAACTACCTTATATTTACAGAATCGACAAGCTGTAACATAGTTTGTTAATAAGTAAATTGATTAATTAAAATCAAATTGATCGGCTCATGTTGAATCGGCTTACTTTGATAGATAGACTTTTATTTTCCTCCATTCATGAAGAGCATAAACATATAATACAAGCAAGGAAGTACAATCGAGTATATACACACACATGAGATCATAAATGAAACAACTCATACATGCAATTAGATTATTTACAAAGATAAATATTACATAGCTATGTAGATGATAAATAATTGTTAATTCCTTAAGAAAATAATCACATTGAAATAATAATTAAAATCATATTTTTTTCAGTGTAACTAATTCGCCGAGGATATGTCTTAAAGCGATAGCGAAAATAAAGACATAGGTTAACAGGTGGCAATTTTAATTGTTGGTTAATTATAGGTGTAAGCCTTTGATCGGCGAATAATATGTTTTGCCGTGGAGTCAAAATAATGTAGGAGCGATTGTCCGGATTGACAAAATAATGTAGGAGCGATTGTCCGGGTTGGCAAAATAATGTAGGAGCGACTGTCCGCCCTGTCAAAACATCAGACATGGATATGTCTCATCCAGATCATGAATAAATGGGTCGCCAAATTTTACTTAAAACCTTTCTTACATAAGTGAATGTTATAATTTCATTAAGGATAAAACTACTTGTATAATTATTCTATTTATAAGTGCCAATTTTACTCAGATAAAATCAATGCAGAATTGTGTTCACTTTTATTATCAAGAAATTCAGTTTTATTATTTAAATATATTATTTTAATCGATCTTTAAGTTTGTGAACGTAATTATAATTTCGATCATTTTAAAGTTTTTTGCATTTTTAAGTATTAACGTGTAAATTTCTTTATAACGTAATATCTTATTGTCGTTTCAGTGCTCCAACTAGCAATAAATATCAGGACGTAGCGACGGTTCCCAAGTAGGATGCATCCCGCTGCTCTTTATGCCGCCCTGCCTTTGTTCTTATCCTTAATATCAATAAACACTACACAACACGCTCCCGCTGCCGCTCCAGATGTGTCCGAAGATCTATCTATTAACAAAATAGAATGGTTACATCGAGAGAAAATTCCGGGAGGTCATCCGCCGCACTCTGTTATCTGGCGCACGGACTCTAGATGAGAGGTCAATACACGCTCCGTGTCTGGCGCTATCACGCGTTTTCAGCGTGTATTTCAATACACGTGCATTTTTGACACGCGCAACACATTTCTAACATTAATAAACCTTAAAAAAAGATTGTTTAAACAAAAAAAGATATAAACTTATACATAATAGATTAATAAAATATGTGTCTCTGAAGCAATATGAAACCGAACATTCGTAATATTTAAGACCGAATAAACGTTTTTACGATTTCCGGAGAAACGGCAACCGGACAATCGTCACCCAGTGTTTTCTTGCATACTCGGACAGTCGGCACCCTGTTAATATATCGACCCGGACAATCGGCTCCCGATTTAATTGTAAACCCGAACAAACGGCACCCGAAAGACAATCGATTTAGCCCGTCAGCACCTTGTTTAACTAATTAGTCTAAACCGCTCATTGGTTTAGTAAAAAATGTGATTGACCCAATATTGTATACAATATATTATTTGAAAACACCACAATCCATGAAGATAGTACTTTTCTATCGCAATGTCCGTCAGGTATTATTTATATTAAAAATTAGCGATCTTTTTTTTTACAACCATTCAGCGGATTAGACTAATCAGTACGATACGGTATTGACGGGATTTTCTTTCCCTACAAAGCCATATCAAGTCAAGTGTCTTTATTGGTAAAAAACAACATTAACTGCTTCTTAGTATTAAATCGGGTGCCGTTTGTCCGGGTTTACAATTTAATCGGGTGCCTATTGTCCAGGTCGACAAATTTACAGGGTGTCGACTGTCCGGGTATGCAAAAAACACTGGGTTCCAATTGTCCGGTTGCCGTTTGTCCTACAATCCGTCTTTACAAGTACAGCTTTGAGTACGTCTTTGTCTAGCCATAAATACACGGTCTGATGTTAAATTTAAAGATGAATACTATCTCAAATAAGCTAAATAAAAAAGCTGTATATTTTAAAATATTTTAACTTGCTTATGTATCTGCTGAAAATGTAAAATGTGCAAAATAAAATGTACATTTCAAATTAATTAACAAAATACCTAATATGCAGTATTTAATACCTAGTATTTAGTGCTGTATGTGGTCATTATATTTAATATGCTGATAAACAGGCTAGATGTATTGCATAACCTTTATATTTTATCATATTTTATAAACTTGCTTAATATGCTTAATGGGATGTATGTTTTAACCTATAAATTAAACTTTCTCAAAAGGCTAAAACGACTCTCGGTTAATCGTGTTTATTACATAATAAATGTGCTTAATAACATTTTTAAGCATCTTAAAAGGATTGATGTGCCAAATATGCTATATATTGTATCGTATTTTATATAATTGATACATAGGCTGATAAAAGGTTTAGAAAGCTAAATAGGATTTTTTCAATAAACTTGTTAAATAGACTAAATAGGCTGTATTTAATTCAATTGATGTAACGTGTTAATTATGCTTAATTATCTGTTATAGGCTGTTATAAAGGCTAAATTGGCTGTATTTTTCCATAATTTTTAAACTTGCCAAATATGCTGCGAAATAGATTACATGTGTTTAAAATGCATGTTGTAACCAATTTTATAAACTTGCTAAAATTGCTATATTTAAATCCTTCTTTTAACTTTCTAACTATTTTAACTATATTAAATAGGCTGTTAAATAGGCTAAATGTGCTGAATCTGTTAAACATACAAGCTTAAAAGGCTTCATAGGCTTCAATGACTGTTTAAAGGCTAAATATGATGTATGGTTCGGCCTATTTAATTAACTTGCAGAACAGAATACATAGGACGCTATATATGCTTGAACGCTAAATGGGTTGTATATTTCATTCTATTTCATACACTTGCTGAATATGCTAAATATTATTCTAAATAAGCTCAAAATGCTAAATGAAATGCATTTTAACGTCTTTAATAAACTTGCTTAATATGCTAATGGGCTTAACAAGCTGATAAATATGCTATATAGAATGTATGTTTCGAAATATTAAATAAACTTGCTGAAGAGGCTAAATATGATATATGTTTCAACATTTATAATAAACTTTCGAAAAAGGCCTAAAACTGCATCAGATTTGGCATATTTAACCTATTTAGCGGCCATTTCAGCCTTTTTTAATCAAGGATGAATGTTACAAACCGTTTCTAAAAAAACTTGCTTAATACGCTTATTAGACTGAAAAAGTCTACTAAATATGCTTTATATCATATATATTTCAACATATTTAATAAACCTGCATAATAATTTAAACAGGCTGAGTAGTATGTAGTTTAAAATTATTAAAAGTATTATTAAAGAAAATTGTAAATTATGCTAAACAGGCTGAGAAGGCTGTTAAATAGGCTAAATAGGCTTAGAAGGATATATGTATTTTATACTTATGTAATAAAACATTAATGATTTATATATAATTTATGAATTCCTTAATATTGTCATTTTTCCGGATAATAAACACAAATTTGGATTTGAAATATTGCAACCAAAAGTTAATTAAATCATTTCATTATTAATAAATGTTATTGAATTATGATTGTATTTATAAGTGCAAATGGTAACTCAGATAATATCAATAGAGAAGCAAATACAAAATAGTATAAATACTTTTTATAAATTGAGGGTTTCATGACACAACTTCGTTAAATATTTGTAGTCAAGCACACAAGTTAAATTATACACTATATTTGATTGTTTAAATTTGTTGTTGGTAAAAGTAATATTAGTATGTCATGCATTTGAAAGTACGAGGTACAACATAATTTAAAAAATACGTTTGGGTACATTTCTTTATATTTCAATGTAATTTTAGTGATCCCACTAGCAGTAAATAGTAGGACGCAGCAGGGACCTATACAATCACAGTGTTTGTGTAGGTCCCTTGACGCAGCGACGGTAACCATTAAGGATGCGCCCCGCTGCTCTTCATACCGCAATGCCTGTGTTCTTATCAATCATATCAGTTTTCATAATAGCATGACGCAACGACGGTTGTCCACGAGCGTGTGTGTATCAGAGACCTACTTGCCTCCGGCCTCTTCACGAGGTCTTTGTAGCCTTACCTATGTTGTTGTCCACGAGCATGCGCCATGCCGCATGCTTTTTTTTTATTTAAATCAGAGTTTATTTACAGATCCTAAGGGCCTCTTCACGAGGTCTTTGAGGTCCGACCTGACCATGCCGCATGATTGCGCGAAGCTGCTTTTTATACCGCGCTGCCTTTGTACTTATGATTGTTATCAGTAAAAATAGCGACATCATACTCCCGCACCAGATGTGCCTAAATTTGCATGCCATTGTCATTGAAATTCTAAAATAATTATACAATATACAACGAACATTCGTCTGTTAGTATTTTATTTAAGTCTCAAATAAAATGTATCGCACAGTGAAAACTGGTATCCGGACTTTCGTTCCCACAGAATCGTTCCTACGCTAATGTTCACAAGGCGAATATTCGTACCAACATTGTATTTACAACCCGGACATTCGTTCAAACGTTATATTGACAACCCGGACGATCGTTTTTACATTTGTTCCAACAGTTAGATGCGAAACCCAACTTAACAGTATACGCCAATCAATGTTTAACACATACAATCATCTGAGTGTAGGACATTAGCCCTCTCGGACATTAGCCCCTAGGACAAAAGCCCCTATGACAAAAGCCCTATAGGACATTAGCCCCCTAGGACATTTGCCGCTTTGGACAAAAGCCCCTTAGGACGTCTTTTGTTGTGATGTTGTGAAAGTAAAAATGCATAATGATGACTAATAATTAGTATCTAATTTAAATGAAGTTCAATTAAAAGGTGTATACAATTGTCAAGCATATGGAATTTGTTTTTTGTGTATCCTTCCCGTACATATTTTAATTGTTTTCATCAAATGGTTTTGATGTTGTTTTTAAATACATCAACATCAACAATTGTATTATAAACCCAAACACACGAAAAGCAATAAAAAACATTTAAATAAAAAACTCTTTTAACAGCATGTACACCAAGAACACCACAATCAACAATAATATTACACAATCACCATGATCGCATTTATTGCTACAACTTCTGCTGATATTCTAGCTGCAACTACCATATTATTTTACTTGAATAACAATCAATAATACATTAAAAAAGCACAAATGTTACTACAAAACTTAACTTTTTGTATTGACTTCGTTTCATTCACATGCGCGTGTTCAAAGACTTTCCCCACCTGTAGTCGCATAGTGTAAGTACAAATATTGTGTCCATGTTCTCCTAAATAATAAACTTACTACACTGCAAATGTTTGAACAAATGTAGTAATACAGTGTCAATTCCTATGTACTTAAGTTTTAATTGAAGATATTTTAATTTTTACAAAGATGACATTTAATTTTGATTTAGTCTCCATCTGTTTGTGGCGTGGATGGTGTGTGTGGGGGACTGGTGTACACTGGGAAAAACACGTGCCCAGTATGTAATAACCATACTTTAAACTTGCTTAATAGGTTTAAAAGCTGTGTAAATAGGCTTTAAATGTTGTATGTTTGCACTTTTGTACTACACTTGCTAAATGGGCTGAAAAGGCTTTAAAATAGGCTAAATAGACTTGTTATGATGTATTTTTCAACATATGTACTAAACTTTCTAAATAAGCAGAAAAGATTGATAAATAAGCATTTCAATAGGCTAACTAGGATGTATGTTTGAACCTATATACTAAACATGATAAATAGTCTGAAAGACTGTTTAATAGGCTAAATAGGTTGTACGTTTCAACCTATGTACTACGCGTGGTAAATAGGCTGCAATGGATGTACACTAAGCCAGAATCTATTTACTGAACTTACTAAATATGCTCAATAACGATTAATATATAGGCCACTCATGCTGTATGAGAAAACCTTTGTACTAAACTTGCTATAGTCTAAACAGATTGAAAAGGTCATTAAATATACTTAATATGATGCATTAACCATTGTACTTAACTTGCTAAATACTAGTAGGCTAAACGGCTAAAAAAGGCTAATACATAGCCTAAATGGGATGCATGTATGAAACTGTGTACTTAACTTAAAAAATAGGATAATAAGCATGAGAAGGCTGTTAAATAAGCTAAATAGGCTCAATATGATATATGTTTTAACATATGTACTTAATTTGCTTAAAAAGCTAAATAGGCTGTTCAATAGGCAAATAATGCTAAATATGATGAATGTGTCTATATATGTACAAAACCTGCTAAATAAGCTAAATACGCTATTAAATAGGTTGTATGTGTCTACGTATGTATGAAACTTGCTAAATACGCTAAATAGCCTGTTAAATGGGCTAAATTGAATGTGTGCGTCTACGTTTGTACTAAGCTTGCTAAATTGGCTGTTAAATAGGCTAAATATTCTAATTAGGATGTATGAGTCTACATTCATGTATGTTCTAAACTTGCTAAATAGGCTAAATAGGATTTATGTGTCAACTTATGAACTAACTTTGCTAAATATGATAAAAAGGCTGTTAAATAGGCTAAAAAGGATGCATGTGCATATGTACTTTACTTGCTGAAAAGGCTGAATAGGCTGTTAAATAGGCTAAAAAAGATAAATATGTCTACGTATGTACTAAACTTGCTAAATAGGCTCAATAACCTGTTAAATGGGCTTAATTGGATGTATGCGTCTACATATGTACTAAGCTTTCTGAATTGGCTGTTAAATAGGCTGAATATGCTATGTAGGATGTATGAGTTAATAAGGATTTATGTGTCTACATAATTTCTAAATAGGCTGTAAAATTGGCTAAATAGGATGTTTATGTCTACCTATGTACTAAACTTGCTAAATAGGCTAAATAGGCTGTTAAATAGGCTAAATATGATGTATGTTTTAACCTTTGTACTTAACTTTCTAAATGGGCCGAAAAGGCTGTTAAATAGTCTAAATGGGTTTAAATATGATGTTAAATAGGATAAATATGCTAAAGAGGATGTTTATCTACGTATGTACTTCACTTGCTAAAAAGACTGTTAAATAGGCTAAAAAGGATGTATTTTTAATCTTTGTACTCAACATTCTAAATAGGCTGAACAGGCTGTTAAATAGGCTAAATAGGATGAATGTGTCTACGTATGTACTTTACTTGCTAAACATGCTGTTAAAAGGCTAAATAGGCTTTATACGATGTAAGTGTCTACGTATGTACTAATCTTGCTAAAAAGGCTGTCAAAAAGGATGTATGTGTCTACGTATTTACTAAAATTGCTAAATAGGCTGTTAAATAGGCTACATAGGATGTATGTGTCTACGTATGTACTTAACTTGCTAAATAGGCTGTTAAATAGGATGTATGTGTCTACGTATTTACTAAAATTGCTAAAAAAGGCTAAATAGGATGTATTTTTTTAACCTTTGTACTTACTTTCTAGATAGGCTAAATAGGCTAAAATGGCTATTAAATAGGCTAAAAAAGATGTTTGTTTAAACCTTTGTACTAAACTTTCTAAATAGGCTGAAAAGGCTTTTAAATAGACTAAAAAGGCTAAATAGGATGTTGAAAAGGGTAGCTAAATAGGCTAAGAAGGATGTTTATGTGTACGTGTGTACTTAACTTGCTAAATAGGCTAAATAAGCTGTTAAATACTAAATAAGATGCATTTTTAACCTTTGTACTAAACTTTCTAAAATGGCTGAAAGGCTGTTAAATAGGCTAAATAGGATGTATTTTTTAATCTTTGTTCTAAACTTTCTGAATAGGCTGAAAATGCTGTTAAATAGACTAAATAGGCTAAATAGGATGTTTAATAAGCTAAACATGATGTATATGTCTACGTATGTACTAAACTTGTAAATAGGCTAAAAAGGCTAGGCTGAATAGGATGTATTTTTGAAAACCTTTGTACTAAACTTTCTAAATAGGATGAAAAGGCTGTTTAATAAGCTAAATATTTTAACTAGGATGTATGTTTGAACCGAAGTACTAAATCGGCTAAATATGCTAAAAAGGCTGTCTAATAGGCTTAATAGAATATATGTTTCAACCTTTGTACTAAAAAGGCTAAATAGGCTTATAGGCTGAAAAGGCGGTTTAATAGGCTAAATAGGATGTACTGAGTATGTTTCAACCTATGTACTAAATAGGTTGAAAAGGCTGTTCAATAGGCTAAATAGGATATTATGTTCAACATATGTACTAAATAGGCTGAAAAGGCTTTTAAATATGCTAAATAGGATGTGTGTTTCAACCTATGGGCTAAATAGGCTAAACAGGATGTATATTTCTACCTATGAACTAAACTTGCCAAATATGCTAAATAAGCTGTTTAATATGCTAAATAGGATGTAATTTTTAACCTTCGTTCTAAACTTTCTAATTTGGCTAATTAGGCTAAAAAAGCTGTGAAATAAGCCAAATAGGCTTAATATGATGTATGTTTGAACCTATGTACTAAGGCTAAATAGGCTGATAAGGCTGTTAAAAAGGCTAAATGGGATGTATATTAAGACCTATGTACTGCATAGGCTAAATATGCTTATATGTTGAAAATTCTGTAAAAAAGGCTGAATAGGATGTATTATTTTTCAACCTATGTTCTAAATAAGCTAAATAGGTTGAAAAGGCTGTTAAATATGCTAAATAGGATGTTGATTGTTTCAACCTATGTACTAAATAGGCTAAAAAGGCTGAAAAGGCTGTTAAATAGAATTAATAGGATGTATTTTTCAACCTATGTACTTAGCATGCTAAATAGGCTGAAAATGCTGTTAAATAGGCTAAATAGACTAAATAGAATGTATATTTCAACCTATACTTAATAGGCTTAATAGGCTGAAAAGGCTGTTAAATAGGCTAAATAGGGTGTATATTTCAATCTATGTACTAAATAGGCTGAAAAGGCTGTTAAATAGGATTGATAGAGAGTATGTTGCAACCTATGTACTAAATACATGTGTAGGCTAAATAGGTTGAAAATGCTGTTAAATAGGCTAAATTGAATTTATTTGTGGTTCAACCTATTTACTAAATAGGTTAAATAGGCTGAAAAGGCTGTTAAATAGGCTAAATAGAATGTATGTTTCAACCTATGTACTAAATAGGCTGAAAAGGCTGTTAAATAGGCTAAATAGGGTGTATATTTCAACCTATGTACTACATGT
Source organism: Dreissena polymorpha (assembly GCF_020536995.1). NCBI lineage: Eukaryota > Metazoa > Mollusca > Bivalvia > Myida > Dreissenidae > Dreissena > Dreissena polymorpha. The sequence goes on along the minus strand of NC_068367.1, from coordinate 75,311,318 downwards.
ATATAGGCTAAATAGGCTGAAAAGGCAGTAAAATAGGCTAAATAGGCTAAACTATGTACTTATAGGCTGAAAAGACTGTTAAATAGGCTCAATAGAACGTATTTTTCAACCTATGTACTAAATCGGCTAAATAGGCTGAAAATGCTGTTAAATAGGCTAAATAGGATGTATTTTTCAACCTTTGTACTAAATAAGCTAAATAGACTGAAAAGGCTGTTAAATAGGCTAAAAAGGATGTATGTTTCAACTTATGTACTAAATAGGCTAAATAGGCTGAAAATGCTGTTAAATAGGCTAAATATGCTAAAAGGATGTATGTTTCAACCAATTTATCAAATAGGCTAAATACGCTAAAATACGCTAAAAAGGCTGAAGAGGCTGTAAAATTGGCTAAATAGGCTAAATAGGATGTATGTTTCAACCTATGTACTAAATAGGCTAAATATGCTGACAATGCTGTTAAATAGGCTAAATATGCTGTATTTTTCAACTTATGTACTAAATAAGCTAAATAGGCTGAAAAAGTTGTTAAATAGGCTAACTAGGATGTTGTTTGTTTTAACCTATGTACTAAATAGGCTAAATAGGCTGAAAAGGATGTTAAATAGGCTAAAAAGGCATGTGCTAAATAGTCTGAAAAGGCTGTTATATAGGCTAAATAGGTTAAATACAGTGTTTATTTCAACATATGTACTTTCTAAATTGGATGTTAAATATGCTAAAAAGGCTAAATAGGATGTATGTTTCAACTACTGTTCTAAATAGGCTAAATAGGCTGAAAATGTTGTTAAATAGGCTAAATTGGCTAATTAGGATATGTGTTTCAACCTTTTTACTAAATAGGCTAAAAAGGCTGAAGAGGCTTTTAAATTGACTAAACAGGCTAAATAGGATGTATGTTTCAAATAATGTACTAAATAGGCTAAATAGGCTGAAAATGCTGTAAAAGAGGCTAAATAGGATGTATGTTTCAACCTATTTACTAAATAGGCTAAATAGGCTAAAAAGGCTGAAGAGGCTATTAAATTGGCTTAATAGGCTAAATAGGATGTTTGTTTCAATATTATGTTCTAAATATGCTTAAAAGGCTGAAAAGGATGTTAAATAGGCTAAATAGGCATGTGCTAAATAGGCTGAAAAGACTGTTAAATAGGCAAAATAGGCTTAATACAATGTATGTTTCAACCTATGTACTAAACTTTCTAAATAGGCTGTTTAATATGCTAAATAGGCAAAATAGGATGTATGTTTCAACGCATGTACTCAATAGGCTAAATATAATTACAATGCTGTTAAATAGGCTAAATAGGCTGAAAATACTGTTAACTATAGGCTGAAAATGCTGTTAAATAGGCTTAATAGGCCAAATAGGATGTATGTTTTAACCTGTGTACTAAATAGGCTAAATAGGCTAAATAAGCTGAAAATGCTGTTAAATAGGCTAAATAGGCTAAATAGGATGTATGCTTCAACCTAAATACTAAATAGGCTAAATATGCTAAATATGCTGAAAATGCTGCTAAATAGGCTAAATAGGCTAAATAGGATGTATGTTTCAACCTATTTACTAAATAGGCTCAATAGACTGGCATAGGCTAAAAAGGCTGAAAAGGCTGTTAAATTGGCTAAATAGGCTAAACAGGATGTTTGTTTTAACCTACGTACTAAATAGGCTAAATAGGCTAAATAGGATGTATGTTTCAACCCATGTACTAAATAGGCTAAATAGGCTGAAAAGGCTGTTAAATAGGCTAAATAGGCTAAAATAGGCTAAAAAGGCTGAAGAGGCTGTTAAATTGGCTAAATAGGCTAAATAGGATGTTTGTTTCAACCTATGTACTAAATAGGCTAAATAGGCTAAATAGGATGTATGTTTCAACCTATGTACTAAATAGGCTAAATAGGCTGAAAAGGCTGTTAAATAGGCTAAATAGGCTAAATAGGATGTGTGTTTCAACCTATATACTAAAAAGGCTAAATAGGCTGAAAATGCTGTTAAATAGGCTAAATAGGCTAAATAGGCTAAATAGGCTAAATAGGATGTATGTTTCAACCTATTTACTAAATAAGCGAAATATGCTAAAATAGGCTAAAAAGGCTGAAGAGGCTGTTAAATTGGCTAAATAGGCTAAATAGGATGTTTGTTTCAACCTATGTACTAAATAGGCTAAATAGGCTAAATAGGATGTATGTTTCAACCTATGTACTAAATAGGCTAAATAGGCTGAAAAGGCTGTTAAATAGGCTAAATAGGCTAAATAGGATGTGCGTTTCAACCTGTACACTAAATAGGCTAAATAGGCTGAAAATGCTGTTAAATAGGCTAAATAGGCTAAATAGGCTAAATAGGCTAAATAGGATGTATGTTTCAACCTATTTACTAAATAAGCTAAATAGGCTAAAATAGGCTAAAAAGGCTGAAGAGGCTGTTAAATTGGCTAAATAGGCTAAATAGGATGTTTGTTACAACCTATGTACTAAATAGGCTAAATAGGCTAAATAGGATGTATGTTTCAACCTATGTACTAAATAGGCTTAATAGGCTGAAAAGGCTGTTAAATAGGCTAAATAGGCTAAATAGGATGTGTGTTTCAACCTATATACTAAATAGGCTAAATAGGCTGAAAATGCTGTTAAATAGGCTAAATAGGCTAAATAGGCTAAATAGGCTAAATAGGATGTATGTTTCAACCTATTTACTAAATAAGCTAAATTGGCTAAAATAGGCTAAAAAGGCTGAAGAGGCTGTTAAATTGGCTAAATAGGCTAAATAGGATGTTTGTTTCAACCTATTTACAAAATAGGCTAAATAGGCTAAATAGGCTAAATAGGCTAACTTCACACACGTCACAAATCCCTCCCTGCATAGGCACACTGGTCCTGTCGATTCGCTCACGCAAATACTTTCGCAAGAACTATTTGCACAGTGATCTGAATATTGAAGATAAAATCAATACTTAAAGCAGCTTAGACGTTTATATGAAAGTAAATAAAAATCAAGTGAAATAATTAAAACTCTAAGAATATTAGATCTTTTTAAATACAGGAATTTCGAAAAAGCGCAAACAATAGACCTGTCGGCGCCGGTAATGGTGCGTAGAACGCCACACATGTGGCCTCTAGTATGTTGTATTCCAGAAGAGGCGAACCTCTATCCACTTCGCCAGAATCCTTGTTGAATAGGCGCACCTTGCAACCAAAGTTTATGTCAATGACAAAGACCACGTCCTTAAATATAAAATTAATGTATTTACCTACCGAAACCAAATTTATTTCAAATTTATCACTAAATTAATGGGTACATTGCACAGAAAGTATAAGCGATAAATTTAGTCAGCTTAAATAAATGTCATAAAACATAGGTACTTGATAATTGCACCTTGCCACCCAAGTTTATGTCAATGACAAAGACCACGTCCTTAAATATGAAATTAATGTATTAACCTACCGAAACCAAATTTATTTCAAATTTATCACTAAATTAATGGTTACATTTCACAGAAAGTATCAGCGATATATTTAGTCAGCTTAAATAAATGTCATAAAAAATAGGTACTTGATAATTGTACAAGCAATAGAAATAAAATGCTGCAAAAGGCATGTGTTGTGGTATAGTTTTTGCCTAATCCTAATATTACAGTTAATTCAAGTGTGTTTATTTATATTTCAATTTCGTTGCAGCTGATAATCATGGAATTGTATTTCTTAACATATGTGAAAACGTGTGTATCTTTAAAAGCAAACGATTCTTGTCCAAAACGTACACCTAAGACGTAAACAAACACGTATGTTTTCTTATAAAACAAATGATCGAAAATAAGATAATAGCTTTTACAGCTTCAGATTTTAAAGCTACATTAAATACACACCTTATAACATACAATGAAACATGTAATACTCATTAACATGTTTTAATCAAGTTGAAAAGTACAAAAAAGCTTACAGCAAATACTGCTATATCAAAGAATGTCGAAGATATCAATCTCCGAATCGTGGTTCTCTCTGTACCATCCAAATTTGATCTCTCCACAGTGTCGCGTTCAGAATCCACCCAGTATAGTTTTGACAACGCGATGTCAACATCCAGAGCTATCGGATAGACAATGCCCTGAGATACAATTGTTTTCCGGTCACTTCCGGTGAGACTGGAACGCTCAATCTTTGGCAATGACCCTACATCGCTCCAAAACAAATATCTACAACAAAACGGTGCACCGATTTGCAATCAAAGTACTGGAAGTACTGGTTTGACGATGCTTTTGAAGAGGATGGATATATAGAGGATATTTGTTGGATTCGGTGGAATATCGATTTTCCCAGAAAAACAGCGAAAAATATCGATATTTTCACTGTTATTTTTCAATGTTTAAAACAGTGAAATACCAGTTTGTTTTACTGATATTTCTGTATAAATCACCGAAAACATAAAATAAATAAGCATCCATTTAAGAAAATCTACATCACCGCAATTGTGAAAGTGTATTGCTTATCATTTATCCGCAGGTCAATAGTTTATGATTGTGGTGCAATCGTTTTCGTTCTTGGACACTGCACTCCCTTCAATGAGATTTATTTACCTAAATATCTCATATTTGAACTTACAATTCTTTTGGGAGTAATGGTCCAGACAACTTGATAAAACAGCAACAATATGCTAACCCATTATTTTTCGATGAACATAATTGAGAATTCATGTGCTAGCCCCCAATCACAGTATGTTGGGGTAAAATAATAGTCAAATTTTGTTTTTCTTCTCAAAAGATTGTCGTAGATTATAAGTTGAGGAATATATCATCCAAGACTACAACTTTTAGAAAGCCATTTTTTTCATTTATTTATATTGATAAACAAGGTTTTGTAACAATCTATACTATACATAGATAGCTTTAACAGCGCAATGTGGCTCACATGAAACTGATTGTTTCCTAGAGGAGTTAACTAATTTTTCATGAAGATCTAGAAAAAAGGCATTGTGAGTATGAAGAAACTATTTGCGTCTATCCGATCTAGTTGAGCCTTGTTACCGAGTTCCTACTTTTATTTATTTGAACATTCTGATCAACTGCCATGAAAATCAGGTAAAAAATGTCAGTGTTAACATAGACTTTAATGATTTAGTTATTGATCAAATGCTTGGAAGCACATGACCCACTTTGGAACGTGACCTGTTAATCACTGAGACTAGACCTTGTGACCTAAATGTTGAATATGCTACTTTCAAGCTTGACTTTGAAATCATTTAAAATAATGTTCTAACCAATTTACAAGTGCATCAGAGAGAGAATGTGACCACTTAAGTATTAACAGACCTGTTCTTATATTTGACCTAGTGCCCTAATTTTTGATAGAATATGAAACTCAAATGACATAGATGTGACTAGTTTCATAAGAATCTGACAAAGAGGTGACACCCAAATTTAAACATTGTAAAATGATATCTTATGTGTTCACACTTAACTTTGGATAAAATGCAACAGACAAAGAGTGATAACAAAAGCTCACCTTGTCACATCATAACAAGTGAGCAAAATAACCAAAACTATGACATCATATAATTGCTCAGTTTCTTCCAATAACAATAAAATGTTACTTTTGAAACAAATACAATACCTTCCCTTTCTTACTACAGGCTGTTCTAAAACAAGATAGCCATGTATCGCTCACCCAAAACTCCTTCTATAGTGTCAAAAACTTGTGTATGATTTGACTAAGTTGTAACCTAGCTTTAGGCTGCACATGACCAACGTGCAAATTCAGCTTTTGATTTGATTACGATGGACATTGTAAGCAATTTTCATGAAAATCAGGAAGGTAATGTGACCTGTAGAAAGGTAAAGGAAGTTTTCTATATTTTGACCTAATGACCTAGTTTTTGACAAACTACCAACTTTCAAACTGAAACTTTATTTCATCGAGATAACATTTTGTCCAATTTTCATGAAGATCTGGCAGAAAATGTGACCTCTGGAGTGTTCACTCACCTTTTCTGTGGTTTGGTTTGTTGACCTAGTTTGGACCACATATGACCTACTTTCAAACTTAACCTAGAATTGACCGAGATGAACATTTACCAATATAAGACAAACAAGGGCTTTTTGTAAAACATGCATGCCCCCCATATGGGCTGTCAATTGTAGTGGTAGCCATTGTATGAATACATTTTTTGTCACTGTGACCTTGACCTTTGACCTAGTGACCTGAAAATAAATAGGGATCATCTGCCAATCATGATTAATTTACCTATGACGTTTCATGATCCCAGGCCTTACTATTCTTGAGTTACCATCAGGAAACCTTTTTACTGTAATGAGTCACTGTGACCTTGACCTTTGACCAAGTGATCTGAACATCAATAAGGGTTTTTGATTTGTCTTGTGCAGGCTCTTTTTCCATGACTGTCAAAGTGAAATTTCCATGTGAAAAGGATGTCATTTTTTTCATTCAACCATTGTGTATAAAGAACGGTTCTGCATATAATTTGCCATTTTGATAGGAGATGACCAGGGTGACAGAGAAAAGGGATATGCATTTGAGATCTGGTCAGGACTCCATATAAAAGTGGTTATATTTAAAATGTTTAATTACCACATGACCACGGACTCTAGATCTCTGTGACATGACTACGGTTCTAAATTAATATAGTATGAACATTTGAACTATATCTTTTTAAAACAATTAAAAAATAATATTTGATGTACAAATTTAATGTACCAATGTGTACAGATACTACATAACATATATTTGACTATATTGAATGTAGGAACTAGTTAAACTATCCATTAGAAAAAGAGATCAGGATATGAAATATTCATTGCCTGAAGCAAAGACCCTGGAGCTATGTTTTATATGTTTAAACACTCTGATTAAAGAAGTAAAACAATACATTGATACAACAGAGGTTAAATCATCCCCTCTGAACAATATGATACATAATTATGTATCATATCTTTTTATCTGGATCTGGATAGGTACACAGCAGGATGTTTAGGTGTGCGCGATGCGGGAGAGATATAGGAGTAACTTATATTTTGGATTTAATTTAATTCACTGAAATTCATCACTGAAGTTACAGTATGATCTCATTTGATATAGATGTACATGATTGTATCAAGCAAAATGTATTAAATAATTATCAGTATTAATTCACTGTCATGATTTCAGTATCATTAAAATGATTTTAGTAAAGGCTATCATCCATATGCATATATTTTGTAAATATCAATATAAGTATACTACATAAAAACATTTTTGAAACAAGGGCTGTTTGTAAAACATGCATGCCCCCCATATGGGCTGTCAGTTGTAGTGGCAGCCATTGTGTGAATACGTTTTTTGGCACTGAGACCTTGACCTTTGACCTAGTGACCTGAAAATCAATAGGGGTCATCTGCGAGTCATGATCAATGTACCTATGAAGTTTCATGATCATAGGCATAAGCTTTCTTGTGTTATCATCCGGAAACCATTTTACTGTGTCAAGTCACCGTGACCTTGACCTTTGACTTCGTGACCTGAAAGTCAATAGGTGTCATCTGCGAGTCATGATCAATGTACCTAAGAAGTTTCATGATCATAGGCGTAAGCATTCTTGAGTTATCATCCGGAAACCATTTTGCAAAGTTGAGTCACTGTGACCTTGACCTTTGACCTTGTGACCTGAAAATCATTAGGGGTCATCTGCGAGTCATGATCAATGTACCTATGAAGTTTCATGATCCTAGGCATAAACGTTGTTGAGTTATCATCCGGAAACTATTTTACTATTTCGGGTCACCGTGACCTTGACCTTTGACCTAGTGACCTGAAATTCAATAGGGATCATCTGCGAGTCATGATCAATGTATCTATAAAGTTTCATGATCCTAGGCATAAGCCTTTTTGAGTTATCATCCGGAAACCATTTAACTATTTCGGGTCACCGTGACCTTGACATTTGACCTAGTGACCTCAAAAGGGGTCATCTGTGAGTCATAATCAATGTATCTATGAAGTTTCATGATCCTAAGCATAATCGTTCTTGAGTTATCATCCGAAAACCATTTTACTATTTCGGGTCACAGTGACCTTGACCTCTGACCTAGTGACCTGAAAATCAATAGGGTTCATCTGCGAGTCATGATCAATGAACCTATGAAGTTTTATTATCCTAGGCATAAGCGTTCTTGAGTTATCATCCTGAAACCGTTTTACTATTTCGGGTCACCGTGACCTTGACCTTTGACCTAGTGACCTCAAAATCAATAGTTGTCATCTGCAAGTAATGATAAATGTACACATGAAGTTTCATGATCCTAGGCATAAGCGTTCTTGAGTTATCATCAGGAAATCAATTTACTATTTCGGGCCACCGTGACCTTGCTCTTTAACCTAGTGACCTCAAAAACAATATGGATCATTTGCGAGTCATGATCAATGTACCTATGAATTTGCATGATCCTAGGAATAAGCATTCTTGAGTTATCATCCGGAAACCATCTGGTGGAGGGACATACGGACATACGGACCGACATGTGCAAAACAATATACCCTCTCTTCTTTGAAGGGGAGCATAATAATACAGTAGCATGAACCGACAAGGGAGGTAACTTGTTATGTCACAATTTCGCAGTGTTTAAAAAGTGGTACTTAATTATCTCGCTAAACATGGGTCTAAATTACATTTAAAGCTATTTTCTGATTGGATGAAACAGTCCGAAATCATCCAAAAAACAAAGTCGAGATATTTATCTTGCGGAACAATCATGCATCGCATGCAAGCTATTTATAAAGTAAATATCGTAAATCAAAAAGTTTGTTATGTTTTTTTGCGCGGTCATAGACAGTGTTCCTGGCTGAAAACGATGCAATATTACTTTTAAATCTGTCGTGCATTAGTTTTTAGCAAGAAAGAGGTAAAATATTAGTGTGAAACATAATTTGTTTTATTTAAACTTGTGTCTGCTACAATTAAACGGGTGGTTACGGAAATTACCGATTGTACAGATGTATCGACAGACATATGCAAAACAAAAGAATAGCTTGCATATTTCAACTTTATCAGCCTTGAAATTACCTATTAATAAAATGAGAATCAAAATTATTAAAATATAAACCAGTAATGTTCATTAACACCAAAATCTTTGGGCACAACCATCATATTTTTGGAAACCGTGACGTATTGTTTTTCGGAAACCGACGATCGGTAATTTCCATAACCATATAGAAAATTTCATCACTGACATGTTTCGTTTCTTATGTTTTTCTCAAATATTCTACCACAAAATTATTGTATACCATTAACCAAATGAATGACAAGTAATAATTTCTTGATTTTGGGGAGGGACATTGTCTATAAATGCTTATAAAAACGCATTATGGCTAAACTTAAGTGCATAAAATATTGAAAAATAAATCATAATTCAAGTGTTTTTATCTTTAAACTTCCATTTCATAAATGTTTTTTTGGTAAACGTCGTCAATTATTAATTGTATATAGATTTCTCTATAGTTTGAAAAACATTTAGGCAAAAATTTCTCATGTAAGATAAAATGCAAATAATTAATAAAATATTCCCTTTGAATCAGTATGTTGGTTTATCGGTCAATAACAATATCACTTTGAACATTGAATTATTTAAAAGTTATAACAAACATTAAATGTTCTCCGAACAAATGATTCATAACACATATAACAGATTGATAGGAATATATGAACAAATCAAGGTTGCTAGGATGCCCGCCTAAAATGGTTCTGTTAGTATGGAAGTATTTGATATATAAATGTATTAGCCTGTCGGTGTTGTAAAGACATAAAATATTTTATGAATGTCTCAAAGTGTAGAATTATTTTGCATTTAGTAAAAGAAAGGCAACATAAAACACTTAAGTGGCTGACAAGAACTTGTGGCAGAATACAACTAAAAAGAGGCATTTGGCTTCTTGAAAATAAAGGTAAACATCATTATATATGTATTTTCAGATCAAAAGTGTTATTTTTAGTTAATAGGGGAAATACAACTTCAAGAATAAACAATATAATTTTAAATGTTTTGGCGAAGTGCATCATAGTATTATCATAGTACCAGTTTTGGTCTAAAAATCCAGTAACATTTTTTACCTATTAAAATAAAATAAAAAATGCTTTCTTAGACCCTAGATATTATTTTTGCAATCATTTTTCATCAATAACAAATGTTTAAAAAATATTGTTTCATGCTATTCATGGTACCAGTTTTTTGTCAGAAAATTAATTACATTTTTAAAAAATGCGTTACCCCTTGTTGCCAAAAAATTCATAAAAAATATAATTTTCAAAGATATCCTTTAAAACAAAAAGAAAATGCCTTCTTAAACCTTAATATTATTCCTTCAAGCATTTTACATCAATTATTTATGTTTGAAAAAAACCATTGGTTCATGCTAAATACTGTTTGATATACTGTAAATAATGTAACTACACATCCAAGTAGTGAGTCCATCAAACTATTGCAACCGAAACACCTGGTGTGCCAAGGCACCAGCCGAAGTCAAATGCCTTCTGACTTAGTGCATTTCACAATTTATATTTGAATGCATTTGTTTGTGTTTGAAAAAACGTATAATCTTAAATGACATCTTCTGACCATGCATGTCCTAGATTTCAAAATCCAGGCCCTGGTCTGACACATTGGTAAAATTAACGTTAAACTGTTACCAGGCTTCTGAATTTAATTAGCCAGGTCACAGGAAAATGGCAGTCTAATCAGTATCCAATTAAACTATGCGTCATTGTCAGAAAACCGCTCTTAAGCAAACAGCTTTCAAGCAACTGCAGGCTGAACTGGATCTAAACTGGCCACAATCGCCTTAATGTCTCTTTTATTGGGATACAGACACAGTTCATTTAACATTTAAGGGATCTTTTCACGGTTTGGTAAATTGACAAAAATTAAAAAAAGTTGTATCGGATTCGCACATTTTCGTTTTAGTTATGTTATTTTTAGGAAGCAGTATTACTGAACATTTACCATGGTCTAATATAGCCATTATATGCATCTTTTAACGATTTAAAAATTAAAAAGCGTTGCAACGCGAAACGATTGAATAATTTGGAGAGTTATGTTGTTGCTGTTTAATTGTGTGAAACTACGAAGATTGCTTATATTAGGTATAAAATACGTCAACCATTTATACTTGGCAGAATAGTCGAGCAGGTTAATGCGTTTTTACTCCAGGACTAAGGGGGTCACTGGTTCGAGCCCTGCTGCGGACTACTTTTTTTTAAGAATTTTATTCTGGATTTTTAACTGGAGCTTTTAAGATCCAATGTTTACATTTATCAATATAAAGCATTTAATGACTAACTTCAAAACATGTCAAAATCTGTGAAAAGGCCCCTTTAACATAATATCTACTCCTATAAATATGAGGTCGATATACATGGACTAAACGGTAAATTACGTCTAATTATTTGGACTATAATGATATCAACTACTTAAATAGAAAGAAGAAAGAATTCATACAAACCAGAATTTGAGTAAAGAGTTTGTAATCAATGTTGTATTTCAGGACAGCTTGGTGATATGCAAATCCCATATGACATGTTGATATCGGGTATCATAGCCATTCAATAAGTCGAAAAATGCTCGAACAAAATTTATAAAGCAAAATGTAACTTAAATTGATAACTAAAAATGCCAGTATCATCAGTATGCCAGTTCTGCTTGTCAAGCTGTCGAGATCCAGAAAGTGCTTCATTCACATTGAATATATCCTTCGAATTCCATTTATTGTTGAATTTCTAAATAGCGAAACAAGCCGATTTAAGCTGTAAGAAAGTTTTGACACGAGTGTTATCAAGTCTATCATGCCGTCATAGGCGAAGCCATTGTTGTAGAAAGTGATCAATTCACATCGAATATATCCTTCGAATTCCATCCATTGTTGTCATTAGCGGAGATTTAGTGAATAAATAATTCATATATCATAAATGACAGCTTCTAAATAGCGAAACAAGCCAATTTATGCACTAAGAAAGTTTTGACTCGAGACTCTCATGGGGGCGGCCATTGTTGAATGTTGAAACACGAACGACAACTCTGCTAGGAGAATGTTATCAATGAAAATCAACGAGGTCGATGTATTTCGATTAGAAAAATCGAGTTATCTCAATCTCAATCGGATTGGCTCGGTCTTTTACATAGGTCGCCATTGTGAAGATTTTTTTATGGTAATCATACCTTAGACGATGCTGTTCCAGCATCGTCAAAAAGCACACGAAATTAACGGATGAATTACTACATTGAATATTCAAAACATATGTAATGATGTCACATAACAGGGTAATCAGTATGACACCACGTTGTGTTTGACCGTTTCGTTACAAAGTTTCATCTCTAAACACCTTTCTTCTGCATACCTGTAGTTTATGTTGTTATTACAAAATATTATTTTATAGAAAGTTTTTTAAGTGTCCTTAATTTTGTCTTTTAGTATATTGCGATTGCTATTGAGGCATTTGAAGACTAAAACGTTGTAATAAAAACAAAATCACGAGATACAATTTAATTAAGTAATACAGATAGTGAAAAATATTTATTCACACTTGATCAATCAAAAGTTTGGTTAATGTGCTTCATTTAAATATCTTAAATATCTTTATATAAGCCATTTTAAGCAGTGTAACTTACTTGTGGATCGGATTTAGGGCGATTCCCGTCGGCCTCTCGCCACTGTCGTGAATGAGAATCATGTAATGCGAATGATTTTGCAGCGACTGAATTGCTATCCATCTAAACGTTGGATCTGTCCAGTAAATATTGTTGGAAATCCAATCAATAGCTATTTTCACGTGCGACCTTGACAGACCAGAATGCAGAATCTTAAATGCCAGATTGCGGCCATTGATTTCGGGATCAAACTGAACGTTTTGAAGCGTCGCCGTGTAGCTGTTATAAACATACAATTGCTTACGAGTGTAATCAACGTCAATGCTCATAGGCTGTTCCAAGAAGTCTTCGTAGTGAAGCCATCTTGATGATGTGTTTGTGTAAACTTTTGTGTGGCCGTTAGCAGTTTCAGTCGGTAGAGAGAGAAAATGAGCAATATTATCTGACGAGTCATGCATACCGGATCCACCAAGTACAAGATAGCCCGATGACATGGCATCTGAAAATATTAATATTCTCTGGAACACTTTCACATTAAATGTTTATGGAGGGCATATGAAGAAAACCGAATAAATGAAAATAACCATTTTATTAACCATGTGATAGTGTATTACAGTGAATATCTCTTTTTCTTTTATCAACTTTCGTTATATTGTTTGAATGGAAATGCATACACCTCGTAAATTGTAGAGTTCACTCTAAAGTTTTCGTCGTGCGTTCAGAATTATCGTAAGTGTATAAGTATGCGCATTGCACCGATTTTTTTCTAATGCCTTCTGCTAAATACAAAGAGACGAATGAAAATGGACAATATGATTGCAGTTTAAATAAGTACTATTTAGTATTAAATGTTGCAACTTCCTTTATGTCAATGCTTGATAATCCGATCGCTAACCAGCTCCATTTCCCAATTAGCCCGTTCCGAATGTAAATAGAAAATATTAATTACCGAAAAACTACGTTTTGATAACGACTCTATTTTGCAAGAATTGTAATGGTTGTGTTTTTTATATTCTTCAATCGCGAAAATACGTGATAGTTTGGCGCGATATTTGTATATATATATATATATATATATAACTGATTAATTAACGGTTGCATTATGTTTGTGTAATTGTGAATACATTTAAACAGAATAATTGTTCATTTATGCACATACAATTCGCATCTCGTCATTTACATGAAGTTTACAATGTTTATCTACTTTGCCTTCCATAAGTTTATACAATTGCATCTAAAGTAAGACACATGCGAAATGTAAGGATAGTACCCGTAAACATAGCGTTTTGGTTTAGTGTTAATCGGCAAACTTAGCAACAATCCGTATGCAGGGACACAAAGTTCGTTACATGTTAGATAATAGCTTGAGTCACAACAGATTACCATGTTAAATGCTTAACGTGTTTAAAGGCTCTTCACGTTTTGGTTAATTGACAAAAAAATTAAAAATTGTTTCAGATTGGCTGTTATGATGGTATTTGTGAGAAAACAATAATACTGAACATTTACCATGCTTAAAAAAATCCATTATAATTATGCATCTGTCGATGACTTTAAAACCTTAAAATTATAAAGCGTTGCAACGCGAAACGGTTGAATAATTTGGAGTGTTCTGTTGTTGTCGTTATTTTTTGTGACACTGCGAGGATTGGTTATATAGTATAAAATACATCACTATATGAGCACGGATGGCCGAGTAGTCTAAGCGATATACTTTTACTCCAGGGGTCAGTGGATCGAGCCCTGTTGAGTTTTTTTTTTCTTAAATGTTATTTTTAGATGCAATGTTTACTTTTATCAATATAAAGCATTTAATGACAAACTTCAATAGATGCCAAAATCTGTGAAAAGGCCCCTTTAATGCAGAAATAGATAATGTATCAAGTATCTAAATTGTTTTCAAATGCTATACATCGAGTTAGATAAATATATTTACCTAAATTGTTATTAAATCTATATAATTAAGTGTGTTTTAAATAAATAATATTCTCATATAGCATCAACGTGTTTGTTAAATTATAACAAAAATGTGAATTTATATTGCAGATACATATAATGGAAAAAAATACGAAATTTTCAAAGCGGATTTAACATGCTGCAACTGTGTTACATGTCATTTAACTTGCTATAGCGTAAGTGTTCTTATCAAACAGTTGTTCGATTACGTATTTTGGTGTAATGTTACCCATCGTCTGTTTTATGTTATTCGCGCACACATATCGACTCATGTAAAGTCAGTTGTGAATCAAGTTTGTAGTGCAATACAAAGTATTTAAGTTTCGCATACGCGTTCCAATCGCAATTAAATGGAATTGCATTTCTTACAGATAATGTTTTTATATGATAGCTTTTTATTCAATTAAATATATTAACGCAAAATGTAGGCAACGACGAAATTGCTTCGATATATCGTATCTTTTTGATGGTAATACAACCTGGTAGATGCATACCAGAAATCACTGTACCGTAACCTTTGCTTTATTTGGGTAAATATTAATATGTACCCGATGAGCATAATGATCTCACCCGATACCTTTACGTAGTTACGCAGTTGAAATGATCTTCGTATCATTCTGCTTGATATATGATCGGTTTTTGTTTTGTTTAATATCAAGAACAAGTGTTTTCGTTCATTAAGTGCCAATTTATTATGATAATATAAATTCCTATAAAAATAGTATTTTTAGGTAAGTGACTGTTTAGTACTATTAACCTATTATGCCTAGCGTCTAGTAAAAAGGCCTTTGCAAACAGCGTAGACCCAGATGAGACGCCGCATCAGCTAGGGTCTGCGCTGTTTGCTTTAAGGAATTTCTGTAAGAAATATTCTAAATATAGAAATAAATATACTAGACATCCCTAATTTGGGAAATAAATTGACCCAATTTTGAAGCTGGGAGAATCCACTAGGCATAAATGGGTTAATTGAGTTATCTAAGGCAGCATAACCTCGCACAAAATCTGGAGTGTGATAAGAAGGCTCTAGTTATAATGCATTACATATAAACGAGTTGAAAGAACAAACAACACAATACTTATGAGCGTACTGACAGTATATATGAGTTTAATTCAAATAAGTTCATACTACATTATATTAATTTGTGCTGTGTGGTCTAAGTTCTAAATTAGGGTAATTGTCTGTAAAACAACATCAAACATATTGAAGAAGATGTAGATTAAAAAGATCTATTTTCATAGTCATTCTTAATATTCGGACAGATACTTTTGGAAATATTTTCGTGCATTCAAAGTGTGTCACAAGACAAAATATTTATTTTCTAATGTCCCAAATCTTAGAGTAATTACGGGATGTTATAATAACAATTAATAAAGCGGGTAGGGTGAAATCAAGCTATCGCAAGATTTCGAGGTCGACTTTAAAAAACATAATATAATCAAAATCATTAAAGGCCTAGTAAATCATGTTTGGTCTTTTGTCAGACACTCTTTATTCTGCATTCAACATAACTCTTGTTTTATTTATTATGTTGATTAAGTGGCGGTCCATTGTTTTTGCAAATCTCAACATGCATACATGTATACGCAGTATAATAGTAAAATATCGGGCTACATGTAATTGCCAATTAAATACAGTTAAAAAATTAGGAACAAAAGAACATAAGCAACTATTCGAAGCTTTAAATAACTCACTTACTTGAAACGAAAATTTCACCAGCAAATATAAACACCACAAATATGCGAGAAATCCAAATTTCTGCAAACATGTTTAAATGTTTATCGGTCGTTAGTACAAATGTGACATTTCAATGCGGAAGTCTTACATCTTATGTTCAGTACATCAGCTTGTTTAGTTTTGTTCATAGGCAAGTGAATTAAATGCATTCAACCATGATTTTTAATCTGCAAGCAGTCTTACACTTTACCCAACGATACTTCCATAAACATTTTAACATTTTCACTAACCTTATTAACATAAACCTAATATAATTTTCCTAACCTTGTTTTAAAACAATGTGCTCTAGTCGTATGTTTTTAATCACTTAAACGTTTTTATGTCCATTTACATTTAAACCATATACTGAAATGTCTATAAAACACACCCGGTGTCGGTTTTTAAATAAAGCAGTGCGCAACATACTTTAAATTATGTCTTTAAGAGACGCTAATATTACTTTGGTATTGCCCATCGAACTCTTCAAAACATTGTGACTAAGTTAGACGTGTAAAACGAATTCGCATAAGTATCCAACATCAACACTTGCAAAATCATTTAAAATACAATTTATACTTCGTTTTTTTTTTAATATTGCTGTAGAGTTCAACTATACCATGATATCGCATTTTTAAAAAGCACTTCGTGTTTATGATACTTCCTTATACTTTACAATAGCATAGCATCATATTTGTTTTCTTTTACAACTGTAATATTGTTGTGCTTTTACAATGACTGTATTGACTTGAATTAAATTATACACATGTATATGATATGAATTTCATTTAATCAATAAGGTTTGACGCTTTGTTCTTCTAGATTGTAAAACCGAGTATTTTGTTAATTACGAAATGTTTTTGGATACAGAGTATTTTGTAAATTGCAAATTGTTTAAGGTTATTTTATTATTAAGTAAATGATATTATAAACACGTGCTTTCATTATGTTAACTGACATTATGTTCAAATAATTAGTATTATTGCTTTTGTCGATTAAAGTAGGTAGACATTGTATTTAGATTCTTTTCAATGGTTGCCCTCTGCCGAAGCACAACACGAACACGGGACATAAATGGTCTCGCATTTACAATGAGTAAAAGGTATTTATAGATTGGTCCTCAAATAAAGATATTTAAAAACGCCCACACGCGCACACAAACGCACACCTGCATAATTCAGATCCTGTAGTTGTGATGAAAATTATAATTTGCATCGCTCAGCTTCGAATCTGATCTATTCAGTTTTAATTAATTATCAACTTTGTCCGCATGCGTCATTTCTCAACTGACCTGTGTGAGTCTACGCTGTGAATGATGGGTAGGAATTACTTTCATGGTGGAGGCAGTTACCCCGCGAAGCGTTGTTATGTGAAGTAAGTTGGCAATACATTTTTTTTATAAATACAAATATTTATAGAGTTGTATAAGTAAAAGATAAAATCAGAAGGTTACGTAAATTTGAGAATAAAAAACGCAATAATTTACAAAACACATTTTTTTCATGACAAAATTGTTAGTAATCGCGTTTTAAAATCCAAACACATATAATAGAGAAGAGGGTGAACCATATTCCCTGCAGCACTATGAAGGGTATTTTATACGAGTCCTTTCCTAAGAATGGTCTGAACATTATATATTGTGGTTTTAGTTTTCCAAGGTTTCGATGCACATATTGAATTATGGATAATTCATATACGCATACTATAGAACTATGTTTGCATGTATTTTATACGTGGCACATGTATTCTCAATATTTGCCCAATTTCTGTATATATGAAATATATGAAATTTATCGCATTATGAAATACGTGCACAGTGTTTATTAGCATTAACGGTGGTGTTTACAGATTCGCTTCAAAAGGCGTGAGTTATAAAAAAAATAAAACCGGTCGACTGCGACAGGCAACTAGGAAGAGGAATATAGTCACTGATATGTGATACATATCATAAGGGTTGTTAGCTAGGTTAATTTAACTTGGCGTGTGGACCAAATATCTATATTAATAATATTTGGGTTGCTATGCTTACGCAACTGAAATATGGAGTACACGATAAATCAAAAAGTGCCAGCGTCGGCATCCGAGAGAGGGTCATAGCAAAATATGAACGTAAGTACTGTTTTGTCGTAAGACAATACTTGTGGTTGCTATGGGTACAGATTCAGGAATTGAAATCTTAAACCTGGATCTTACGATACCTCCCATGAACGTAAGCTAGTTTGATGACACTAAGTATGCCGAGGGCCTTATGTTGAATATATAAGTTTTTTCAGTTTTACCTGTCTGTCCGTCCGTCTGTCCTTCCAAATATTCTGAAGCTGCAATTACTCAAGGATTAACTTAAGCTAAGTCGTAATGGTAATTAAATTGAATGCATTTTAATTCCCTTTTATTATTGTTTAATTTGAGTTGCAATGCTATGAGGTTAAATTTTATTTACACTTATATGTATCATGAATATTGCTGGACCAAGTGTGAGGTTGAGCGCTCTAATACCGGTTTAAAACCCAAATGTTTTGCATTGACCGTTCCAAAGTGGTGAACCCAGGTTTATTCTTCTATGTGTGTATGCTGTTTCGTATAGTGCCGTTGACTTACTGTTTTGGCAATTGGTCACTTGCCTTTAATAAAGAACCAACTAATTATTTATAATGAGAATGCAATACTGCTTCAGCTGCTCGAGTTTCACTTCTTTATATTAAATAAAAGAATGATAACTCTTATACATTGTTTATATGTTATGTCTTGTTCAAAGACAAAAAGTTATTATTATAGCTTGGATATGTTTTATATATGTAGTTGATTTTCAAAATTTTAACATTTAAATAAAGATTTTTCATGCATCCAATAATTATAATTCCATTTCTTAAGTAGAAGTTGTTTTAATAAATATGGATTGTGCAATGTAACATTATATATACATGTATCTACACTGATACTCAAATATTATAATATTTTGTTAAAATTCCCAAGGTCTAAACGTTGTGCATATATGCTAGTTGTGTGTGTGCGTGCGTGCGTTTGTGTTTAAGTCAGAGTTTTCAAGCCCTGCTGCGTCTTCACGACTACGTTTATGTGAAGACCAGCCATGTGACCTTTCAATGGATTTTTATTTGAGCACATGTAATTCGAATTTACCCCCCCCCCCCGGCTGCTTAATTTAAACCCAATGTATACCCCGTTGGGATCCTCACTGTTCGCAATGATAATGTTCACGAATTATGTATACATGTATTTGTATTCAGAGAAAAATGAATTAATTAAGCCTGTATTTACATATTGTTTCGTAAACACAGTTGCATCTTAAAGAAAAGGAAAATAAAATAAAACAGATTCTTCTTGAAAGGCGTTATTGGCGGTAAAACACGCCCAAAAAGGAATAAACACAAGTATATAAAAACAAATACAAAAACTAAAAAGGTATACACAAGAAAAACCTGAGATGCAATATAACAATGAAAACGATGAAATGCTGTTATAGATCGCTATTTCTCAATAATAAGGAACACCGAAATATGAAAAACGTATTTTGTAATATGTTTCGTACACACAATATAATACTTTTGGCGTCTTTTAATGTAATTTGAGCCACATCAAACATTTTATGAAAACGCTAGAGCTGTTTTATAAAAGACGAAGAAAAATCAACAATATTTACGTTGCCTACTCGCTATGGCCATGTTTAATCAATTTATATTATTTGCTTTTTTTGTATTCTTGAACAGTTTTATATCAAAATGGTTTATAATGCATCTGTTGATACATCTGCCAAATTTCATATAAGCAAGTCAACAACCTATTCGCTTATTGTTTGCGCAAAAGTTTTGTTAACAAAAAAAATTGTGTTTGAAAATTAACATATTAAAATCGAATATTTGTCAATACACTTAATATATTAGACATTCATAATAGGACTATTTCAGATGTATGTTCATAAAATCGCATACTTATTGTTAAAAAATAACACATATTAACACCATTGAAAACTATTTTATTTGTTATGTTTTAACCTCACAACATAAGAGTAACGTAATGTATGTATCCAACACAATAATCATGGTAACTTAAATCCAATCCAATCAAAGTAAACGAAAACATAAACTCACAAACATACAACCGTTAAACATTTAAACAATGCAAATGGTTTACATGGTAAATAAAAATCTCGAGAATCTTTTGCACCTTTCGTAAAGCTAAAACCTGATATTGACTGATAACGTAAATAGCTCTATAACTTTAGAATATCTAGCGGTATGTTTTGCCACTTAAAGTCTGGACAGATTGTGCTTAAAATATGTCGTTTAGAATAACAATACATCTTTATACAGACTCCAAGGACGATGAATGCATTCAAAAATTGTAAATTCATATGCAAATATGCTATAAAATGTATGGTAACATGGGTATGAAGTAGTAAGTAACGCAGATATATTTATTCTGTCATTTCTGGGTTTCTATTACTAACTGATACCAGTTGTTCTCATCATGTACATTCTTACACAGTTCAGCCATTTATGATGTTTTTTTCGTTGTAACGGATACTTAATAGTCGTTTCGATCTTCTGGTTTATTTTGGTGTTTCCAGCTTCATTATTATATCTTCGTTTTTTAACCATATAATGTCAACTGATTTTGGCCACCTATAACATTCTTCGTTGACCTTTTCCATGAAGGTAACTTTACAGTCTTGGTCCACCTTATCAATCTCAAGCACCTTTCCAACATACGCACTCCCTTCATACCAATCTGCAACAAAATCTCCAACCTTCAATCCATGTATAATGTCACTTGCTTCATGTTCTGTTCTATTTTCTTTGTCACCGTTTTCTTTTTTTCGCCAACTTTGATCACATTATCTTCTGCCGATTTTGCATTACATTCAGCATTCTCACTTACTTCAACAAGAATAACCTGTTGCTCCTGCATTTTGTTTTCGCAAACTTTGATCACATTATTATCTGCCGATTTTGCATTACGCACAGCATTCTCACTTACTTCAACAGGAGTAACCTGTTGCTCCTGCATTTCGATATCACTTCGACTTTGGACATCAACCCATTCACATTTTTCTTCAATCCACGATTCACAGAAACGACCAGTAATACACGTTGTGCAGTAACAAGATGTCGTCCTTGTCTTGAACACCTTGTCAGTTGCACATAGAGCAATAGCATGCACTTTCATGGTGTTCTTCACTGGTTTTATGTTCAGATTTGAGAATAGTTCTTGTTTGGCTTCGCACTTTGCTTTGTCGACATAGACTACAAGAATTTTATGTCTTTCATAGTTGTGTTTCGGGCCCAATTGTAAGTCATCTGCGCCTTGGATGAGTGACTTACCCTGACGTGAAGCCTCGTCTACCATGCGTTTAGTTGTTCCGCCAATTCCATCGCATGCACTTTTGCCATGCCCAGCCTCAAAGAAATTCATTTGAGCGTCGCAGCCGTACATCTTTTTGTAATAAGCCATGGTATAAAACATGAATCGATTCCTGTTTTGGCTCGACGGACTGTCTGTCCAATGGTAGAACAGAAATGGGGGTTATTTCTGTATATTATAAAAACAACCATCCATTCAAAATCAATGATCAATATTTTGCGGGTTTAATGACAGTGATTTATTGACATTAAAAATATATCTTAATAAGTTGATTCCTACGTTACTACTAAGTAACGTTGGTATCGTTTCATGTACGGCATACCACGTGTTTATTGTAGGTCTAAATTACAAACTTATTGCAATTAATAAAGAAAAAATATTTCCGGAAGTGATTTTGCTAAACAATTTTTCTTTAAAATAATAAAATACAAATCTTACCTTAAGATCCAGTGGCTAGGGAAAACTCCTCCTTTTTGCTCATTAGTTTATATAGGGACAACTTTGAAATAACTTTTCTCAAAAATCAACTGCAAGGAATTTGTGGACTTGATGACGTTTTACTAAAATGATGACGCACTAACTACGTAATCAACACTTAAACCGATTGCGAAATTATGTAGTTACGCATGTATTTGTAACCTATGTATTTCAAATGATAATAATGAACTATCAGATCATAAATGAAACATCAATTTTAGATGTTTGCACTGTTTTAGAAATATAGTTATATATTAAGGCATTTTTCTTACTAAATTTCAGTTTATGTTTATATCAATTTGTCTTAAACCCGGTCACGTTTGTATTGAGCTTAAATATACGATTCCAGATAATGAGTGTTATTGGCTTATTTATCTGGAAAAAAATAAATCAACGGCGTTGATTTGTGCATTTATTTTATTTATAAGTCTTTATTGTCAGTATGAAACACTTTTATGTGAAGTTTATAATGCAGATAAATGTGATTATTGAAAGAACTAAGACTCAGTAACGTTGGTATCATACTTTTAGCGACACCGTAGAACATAAAATATAAACTGACAGTAATACATGCAAAAAGTTTATAATTTTATAAAAGGTATATTCCATTGTAACCTAGGTTAGAATGTGTTATTCAATCAGTCCTTGTTAAGTATTGAGTACACCTGGTTCGATCGGCGACAAGTAACGAAAGTATCATTGTTATTAACATTCGCAGTTAGTTCACTAGCATAAAATAGACGTATAACATTTTAAACTGTTTGTTTTTTTCCAATACATATGGTTATACTATTATATCAATAGAACATATCTCAAGTAAAAGCAAGTTTAGTTTCATTCTACAGCGACATCGAAAATAAAATATGTTCCTTATTACTGAGAATTGGCGACATTACAAATACAGAATTTGAAAGTATACCAATCAACTATATGGGTGAGAAAGGATGTAGGTGGGTCTTAAGCACAATAAATCGTGAGGCAGCTGACTAATTCAAAATCCGAGCAATTCTGGCGGATATCGAATTTGGTTTAACAAAAGTGCTCATGTGACCCTTAACCTAAATATGATTAGAGGATAACAAAATAATGTTGTTGTTTTAAACACAAGTAAGGTTAAAAACAACTCTTACGGTAACCGAAATTTTTTAGTTTAGATGGCGAATAAAAAAATGTGTTCATGGCATGCTATAAATCTTATCTGTTTTGGATATGATTGCATGGAGTTAACAATAAGGACATTATGTTCATAGAGATCAAACAGACATGGGCTTACCGTTTCTGTCACAAGATGTCTGCTCGTTGATCAAATGGAACTACTTCCGCTTCATCGGGCTGCACGGGTGATAGCATTCGGACGTGAATTTCGTCTATGCAACCAACGCCGGATGGAATTCGCCTTACCCGGAAGATGTCGCTTACTAGACACTATTTGTCGGTCTTCGTCGCTGATTGGAAACTTAATTAAACAGGCATTCAGTCCGAAAATAGTGTCGACGACAGCGGTCACTAGCCGAGACACAGTACTGGTACTTATTTCGACGCCGAATGTGTCGGCGATAACATGATAATTCCGAGTAGCCAAGCATCGCAAGAGTAATTGTGGTAGCGTTGACAGATTCCTGTTCCGCCACTTATGTCGTCGTAAAATAAGTTCGAACAGTTTTTCTTAGATCGGGTAAGAAACCCTACAACTTCGCGACAGGTCGTCGTCAGTAATTAAGACCAGCAGGCCTTTGCTAGTCAATTCGTCGAAATCGTCTCAGTACATGTTTATTAAAAGTTTCTATTAAATGACGTAAACAGTGAAGTGATTCGAACGGTTAGCTCTTGTGGGTTCTTACACGTATGGCCAATAATCATATATCAGTGGGTAAATAGCAATAAATTGGGCCTGGGGCCAAATACAATGCAATACACTTATACTACCTCGTGCACAAATAAATTCTCTAGTTGTACGTCTGGTCACTGCGCAGTCCGCTGTCTGGCGGTCCCAGCAGGCATCAGCTTCCATCTGATTGGTCGCGAGCTCCATCCCTGGCAGCATGGTCCCGTCATCCTAATGTCTCACAAGCCGGGTACCTCTCTGCAGGGGGGGCGTGGCACCGGATGTCACTGGCACTACACTCCCCTCACTCTTCTCTTTTTGGGACGACCCCCTACTCACCAAGGAATCGTCCCACCGAATGTCATAGTCAGTCCGCCACAGACGTCCCGTCGCACCCGAGGAAGTATATTGACTATCTCTCGGACCCCAATGCCCCTTTCGTAAGCAAGGAGGGCGCCTTTGCCATGCAACGTACTCTAAAGCCACTGCGCCCAAGCCGTCCCATGCAATCCAAGGAAGTATATTGACTATCTCTCGGACCCCAATGCCCCTTTCGTAAGCATTGAGGGCGCCTTTGCCATGCGATGTACGCCTAGACGCAGCGACTTAGCGGAACTATGACAGTGCCCAGACTCCCCAAAGTCGGGACAACCTAATTGTATCAATACTACGGGCACGCCGCAACATGCAGATTTGGGGCCCCAACCCTAGACAGGTGGTCACGGATCAACCCTTTAAAACCACAGTCGGCCATGTCCAACACCGGTCTGAGTATATTGGTATATGTACTTATTTACTTATTTATTTATCTTTTATTCTATTCTACTTGTATGTGTTATTCTTTATCTATCTTTTATTCTATTCTACTTGTATGTGTTATTCTGTCTTTTATTCTATTCTACTTGTATGCGTTATTCATTTACTCTATTCTGATTATTACTAATTGTATCACTATTTTCATCTATTCTATTCGTATTATTAGTAGTAATTTACACTGTAATGTATCGTTATTTCTATCTGCTCTATTGATGAGGTATTTACCTATGGAACATTATACATCCTGAACTTTAGTGAAAGAGGTAACTAAACTGCGCCCAACGCAACACTAAAGACTAATGAAACACACTTGCAAGGCAGCCTTAACACAAGAAAATGGGAACTTAATAAAGAATGAACAACAAGTACAAAAAAAGAAAACTTCTGTCCACAAAACTGGACAAACCCTGCTGGACTATTCCAGTAGGATTCCGACGACAATACCTAGTCATCTTTAAACATGCTAACACCTCAAATCCTTAAAATGACAGATGCAAACATTAAATTGTTCCCGGACAAGAATATTTATAATACGTATGCAAACAGTGTTATTTTGATTTATAGTGTACTGCAGTGGGCGACTCGTTTACAGACGAAATCAGGAACTATTACAAAAACAAGAAAGAAGGGACTCTGGGATAAATGGGCTCGCCCTGCCAGTTTATCTACAAAGTGGAACCATTAACAGCCTTCGGCTGCAAACAGCTACAGCATTGAAATTGGCCATTATAAAGGCATGGATAGACAGCAAAACACGCTACCGAAAAAAAACACTGACATAATGTGCCATGTCACAGACTGGAGGGGGCAGGGTTACGCACAATTATGTTGATAGAATCGATGTGTTTGATTAATCAGGCACGCGTCCACTTATTCGATTTGTCCCCCATATGTCAATTGCCATAGCGGTGGCTCTAAATAACAACATAAATTATTATTAATATTTAAATAACCATAACACCACGGGAGACGAAAAACTACAACGGGCGAGGCATGGTCAGGGGTGATAACCCCAAAAAAGGGTTAGGGTAAGGGTTAGGGTTAGGGGTCGGGTTAGGGTTAGGGTTGGGTTTAGGCTAACCCAAACCCTAACCCGACCCCTAACATTAACCCAAACCCTAACCATAACCCTCTAACCCCCCCCCCCTTGCGCAATACCATACCATGCCTCGCCCGTTGTAGTTTTCCGTCTCCCTAACACCACAGGGAGTGGTATGCAACAGTTTCCCACGGCATTGACATGCCACAAGTCCGGATTTTCAGAGAACTACCAATGATAGTTGGCTGAAAGAGATCACCGTTAGACTACACTAGATGCAACTTATTACTGCCTGAATTTCTCGCCCTGCCGCCAACTACCCGCCAGTATTTGGCGAGGCTACGCGTACCTATTTACGACCTTATGCGTGTTACACTTGGGTGAAAACACACCCTCGGTACAGGCACGAAAATAGAAATAATAAAAATGTTAATATATAAATTATTTTTTTTTTAAACTCTAATAACAAAATTGTAATAATCTTTATTTATTCTCTATTTATTTCCGGGTGGCAATACCAACTTCAGCATATCCACTCCCAATCAGGGAAACATGAATAAACAGATATACTAAACAATCAGACAAGAAAAAATGGTAAGAGTACACGAATGATGTACACAAAGAGGGGAAGCCGAGGTATGAGTGTCAGGTCTACAACCACCGCCTTACAGTGGCCAACGTGCACCTACATCCTACCAGCCAAATTTTATATTACAAAAAATATCCGAATTATAAAAAAAATAGAGACGGTATATTAAACAAGAAAAATGAAAAGAACATACCAGTGAGTTCTACTCACAGGAGACCGTACAAAAATAAAAAGAACCAAAAGACAAAAGAATAATGGACTGGTGGGCGAGGCCAATAAAAGGCTAATGGAATAAATGGCCTGAGCCCTAAAATAAAACAACTCTCCCACACTCACAGCCCAGGCTTATAGCCTGTGACGGTGTCTTAAAAATAAATCAACTACAGTGAACTTGCACCGGATAAACAAAGCAAAGAAAGCTGTAAAAAACAAGAAGTTATGAATTTGAACACTTGAACCCCAATCAGCCTGCGCAAACTTCGCAGGCCAGGCCACTAGCACCACCATCATCACAACCTACTACATCCACCACCGCCCTAATCATTAAAAAATCATCACCACATTTACCAGCTAAACTACAAAGACTGTCATCATCACTAGCACCACCATCATCACAAACTACTACATCCGCCACCGCCATAATCATTAAAAAAATCATCATCACATTTACCAGCTAAACTACAAAGACTGTCATCATCACTTTTACCAGCTATACTACAAAGACTGTCATCATCACTAGCACCACCATCATCACAAACTACATGTGGGTCATTTGGCATGGAGAAATCACCCACAACTTGCCACCTTGCTAGATCACCATCAACAATAATGTTCTGTACTTAAGAAAAAAACAAAAGCATTTATAGGAAAAAAAATTGTGGTGTCAGACTAATGCAACATGCGGACAATTCCCGGAAAAAAATAACTAAAAAACATAATGGAAGAAAATTGAAATGCGGACTGGAATGAAAAATCCTCTCACTACCGAAAAATGCAACATGCGGAAGATTTAACTTTCAATTCTATACAGAAAAATGGCAAAGACCCGTACACCAAGGAAATTAAAAGAAATGGAATGCAACAACAATCCGTACAAGAAAATAAAAGAGACTATCGCCCCCTACCTACATTACACTAACGGTACTATCCACAGACAGAAAAGAAATGGAATGCAACAACAATCCGTACAAGAAAATTAAAAAAACTATCGCCCCCTACCTACATTACACTTACAGTACAACCTACAGACAGAAAAGAAATGGAATGCAACAACAATCCGTATGTAAGAAAATAAAAAAAACTATCGCCCCCTACCTACATTACACTTACAGTACAACCTACAGACAGAAAAGAAATGGAATGCAACAACAATCCGTACAAAAAAAATAAATATAAGAAACTATCGCCCCCTACCTACATTACACTTACAGTACAACCTACAGACAGCCCTCATCCCTTACCAGTTTAAACGATACTCTAGTGCCCGAGTGTTAGCCACTGTGGCCCTGAGCACACTTTTGGTGCTCTCGCCTCTAAACCGACCCACATGTTTGGCTGCCCACCCAACCACCATTGGGGATGACGTATTCCCAATGGTGGGGCCACCAAAATACGGGGCATCTGTCTCAATAAGCAAACGGTCGGAAGGGACTAACCGAAGTGCCATTTCCGCATCATCAGACAAATCGTCCACATTGTGTGTATATCCCACGTAAGTGTTGGGGAAAGAATTCAAGAAGGTACGTAGAACCTCCATGTCTCCTTGGAAACAATGTAAGTGGATACGCTGCTCTGGACTCACTACTCCGAGCATGATGGACAAGAGGCACATGTGTATCTCTTTTCCATATATGTCCCCATCTGCCCCCCTACAGTGTAGGACCAGAACATGGCGTTCTTTAAGGAAACTAAGGACTCTTTTAAGTAAGATTGCTTGCCCCAGCCACTCTGCATAAGGCACTGAGTGGTCGAGCCCGACTTCCCCGAAACCAACTACCTCTGGCCTTTCCAGTAACATACAGAATTTCTGAATGTCGGCGTCCGTATACTTCGAGGCTCCCTTAGGGTGCAAACCAATCGTTGAAAAACAACGGACGCCATATAGGGTCTCAAGTAGAGAGTTATCAGGATAAGTGGAAGGGTCACAGAAATTAGTGACAACGGCTCTCAAATTGATCTCAATATCCACCACTGGGGACATACAGGCCATACTATTCCAGATGATAATATCCAGGTTGACGTAAACCCTCCGTGACCACCTGTCTAGGTGACAATGGCTGTCTACAGCCTCCGGCCACCTAGACTCCCTATCCTAAAGAGAAAGTGCATATGTGGATCTAAAAAATTCCTGCTCATTAACTGGAAGAAGGGCCCACAATTTGGTCAGAATGATCCAGTGTAGCAAATCAAGGAACGCCACTGCCTCTTCCCCAGAGGCTCTTGCGAGAGCTCCAGCGGCCTCAATCTGGGACGGGTTTCCGGATGCCCCATGATGAGTGTACCCCAAGGTCGAACAAAGCCTCATTAAATCCACCAAGGTAGTGCCCTCCCGATTTACCCGGGCCCCCATAGCCAAAAGGAAACCTAGCCTCCTACGGGTAAGATTATCATGTACTGGTACCCGAAGGTCCATTACTTCTGGAAGGTGTGACCTTAAAGTATGGCGTAGCGAGAAATCCCCTCTGCATCCACGTATTGGGCACGAATCAGACTTGGTCATCTTGGTGGACCTTATATCCTCATTCCCGGACCCATCCCTTGGAGCATGACGTTTTCTAGCACTTAAATGTTTCCCAGATCCCCCATCCCTCCCTAGATTTTCATGACTAGACCTATGTCTTAGCTGTCGTTTTTCCCGGGAGTTGTGGGCGACGTTATAACCGTACGCACCGCCAGGGCGGTTTACCGAGGAGTTGCTATTACTACGATGATCCCTCTGGGTGTTACCCGCGGTGGGAAACCGGCGACTGGACGACATCTGGTGGTTACCATAGCCAAAAAACTCCTGTTGGTGGTCACATGTGTGATACCGGTACCCGGACGACTCACCGCGATTTACTCCCATAACTGGGCAATCCCTGCTCGGCCTCGGTGCAATGCCAGCAGGATTCCCATAGCCGGACGATACAAACCTGGAAGACCCCTGATGGACTATACCAGTGGAAAAGTTGGGCAATCCATGTTGGGCTATGCCAACAGGATTCCCATGACTAGACGATACAAACCTGGAAGATCCCTGATGGGCTATGCCAGTGGAAAAGTTGGGCAATCCATGTTGGACTATGCCAACAGGATTCCCATGGCTAGACGACTCTACGAATCTGGAAGGTTCCTGTGGGTCTATGCCGACAGGTCTCTTGGGCAACCCTGTAAGGACTGTGCCGACATGGTTCCCGTAGCTAGACGATTCTTCTGACGTGCTCCGAAAACTGGACAACTGCTGCGGGACTATGCCGGCAGGTCTCTTGGGCAACTCTGTAAGGACTATGCCGACAGAGTTCCCGTAGATAGACGATTCTTCTGACGTGTTCCGAAAACTGGACAACTCCTGCGGGACTATGCCGGCAGGTCTCTTGGGCAACTCTGTAAGGACTATACCGACAAAGTTCCCGTAGCTAGACGATTCCTCTGACGTGCTCCGAAAACTGGACAACTCCTGCGGGACTATGCCGGCAGGTCTCTTGGGCAACTCTGTAAGGACTATGCCGACAAAGTTCCCGTAGCTAGACGATTCTTCTGACGTGCTCCGAAAACTGGACAACTCCTGCGGGACTATGCCGGCAGGTCTCTTGGGCAACTCTGTAAGGACTATGCCGACAGAGTTCCCGTAGCTAGACGACTCTTCTAGGGCTGCGTTGCCCACACTGGACACCTCCTGCGGGACTATGCCGGCAGGTCTCTTGGGCAACTCTGTAAGGACTATGCCGACAGAGTCCCCGTAGATAGACGACTCTTCTAGGCCTGCGATCGGGACGATGTCGCTAGTGTCCATCTCGACAACCTCCTGTTCCGCCCTGTCTTTGTCGTCCATCTGTGCCGCCTAACTTGGGTTAGATCGAGGGCCCAACCCATCCATATATTTTAGAAGCAGAATCTCATCCATTTCAAAGCTATAGTCCATACTGAAAGGAAATGGGAACGTGAATACTCCGCAACGCCGATGGCGAAGCCAAGCATAACAGAAAATAAAAATATAATAAACAAATCTGGAAGATCCCTGCTGGACTGGATACGGCTTGCAACTGTTTTCTCACTCCGCTGTAGCTTCACCGTCACCGACGCCGCCAGTCTCACCGTTGCACCTTACAGGGCTCATGTCGGTGCACACCCCAATGTGACGGACAACTTCGCAAACTGTAGGTAGCTGCAACGGAACCGCATCATCGATGACTTCGGTGAACTCGTCTTCTCTGCCGCCGACGCCGCTAGTCTTACCGTTGCCTCCTTCAAGTCTCTCGTCGGTGCAAACCCCAATGTGACGGACAACTTCTTGAACGGTCGGCAGCTTGATGTTACTAGTGGAGACTCGGTAACCGCACG
Source organism: Dreissena polymorpha (assembly GCF_020536995.1). Lineage (NCBI taxonomy): Eukaryota > Metazoa > Mollusca > Bivalvia > Myida > Dreissenidae > Dreissena > Dreissena polymorpha. The sequence continues at coordinate 75,280,358 of NC_068367.1, read as the reverse complement.
CACTGTTCCAGCGGACTTCCGATGTTACGCCATAACCGGAAGCCCTTTTCCGAGGGTCTGCCGCGGTGACACCACAACTGGACGCTTTCTCCCGGCTGTCTTCCGCGGTGACGCCAGCCGGATCTGCATGTCCGGCGGTCGGGGTGGCCCTAACTCCAGACTGGACCGCCACCCGCTGCACACAAAACGTACCGACATAACTAGAACCCCCACAGTCCCGCTCAGTGCACTCATCGGTGACCATCTGTGGATCCCGGGCGACTTCTGAAGCTGTCGGCAACGCAAACGTAACTGCGTCATGCACGTGGTCGGTATGCTGTAGGCTCCCCCTTCGAGGCTCAAAACCTGCCCATCAAAAATAATAGTGGCCTCAGCCATATTGATGATGGCCCTGCCCGGATTCATCAAAATGTCGAAACCAAGTAGCATATCGACATCTGTCGGGGCTACATACAAATGCTGCTGATACCAGTTGTTACCAATCTTTAACTTAACTGGGCCTACGACAAAACCTTGCATGGAGGCATCTCTTCCTGTCATCAACAGCTTGACATCACGCTGCTTGGGAGGTGGCTGCTTCATGGCCTTATAGACCCGATCTGAGATGAGGCTGACCTCCGCTGCCGAATCAATCACTGCATCAACCATTACGTCACCAACCTGAACCTTCAAACAAAACTGCGCAGCTGAACCCAACTGGTTGACGCGACCTACTTCCGGTCTACTCTGCTGCTCAGCCGCCTCGGTAACTGACATCGGTATTGACTCATTGTTGGCAACGGACCCGGCGCCCACACGACAACCACACCGGAAATGTTCCAAATCACCAAACACGCACCATATGTCCCGCCTCGCCATCCCGGGATACTCGCCCCAATTTGAACCATACCTGCCTCGCTTCGATCCCTCGGGGCGGACATTTGAATTTTGGTACCCACTACGGTACCCGTTGTTTCGCCGGTTACCGGCGCTCCCTTGGTAAGCATTTGGGCCGGATCCCCTTTCGTAGGCATGTTGGTCCCGATGCCCACGTGGACCGCCGCCACCCGAACCCTCGTGACACCTAACGTGGCGTTGCTTGTTGAACCCCCGGTTCTGGGTGCCGTCTTCATTGGAACCTTCGGCCGCATACTCGCCATACAATCCCTCGTCTTCATCGGAACGGAACACCTGAACCGGTTGTCTGACGCGAGAATCATCGTCCTGGCTCCCACAAGAGTCCGATAATTGCCCCACAGAACCCAGCAGCCGATCGACCACCTGGGTCAATTTGTCGACCGCCGACCCAATTACCGTATCTGGAGAGGGTGCTCTCCTCACGAACACACCTCGACACTTCTCGCTCTCTCTCTTGGCTATCCCTCGTAGCCGCGGCGCAAGCCAACTGAACATGGCTATATATCTTCATCATGTTCATCGCATCCCCCATTGATGTGGGTAATATGCAGGCTTACATGCTTGTCGGCCTCCTTGTCAAGCAAACCGTGACAAAACTTCGTCACTGCATGCTCAGTGGCGTACGCATAGGGTAGATCACGAAATGCCGTTGTTGCCAGTATCAGCACCTGATCGGACCAATCGTCCAGGGACTCGCCTACTTCTTGTTGGACATCCTGAAAACGACCCTGCGCGATGGCTGGGAGCTCCCTGGCACCAAAGCGCTCCTGAAGCCGCTGCATAAGCTAGGCGTAAGGTACCGTCTCCCTTCCTTCGGTCAGTAATGCATAAAAGTCCACCGCGTTACCAGTTAAACACCAACTAAGACAATCACCGCATTCTTCGTCAGACTAATCTTGCATTCTGGCGTAACGCTCAAACTTCCTCTTAAACAACAACCAATTGCTGCACCCATCAAATAGCAGGCTATTTGGCAGCTTGGTCAAAACATCCCGATCACGCTGGGTCGGGGGTTTATTGGGACTGGAGGGCTTATCTGAACGGGGATACTGTTGGGTAAGGCAACGGTTGGGTCGTTTGGTGCAATTGTATTACCTAATATGGGTAAATTGCTGGCTGCTATAAGATTACCTACCACTGGTAGGGTGCTTTGCACGGGAACACTACTCACAACGGTTGGGTTATTAGGCATTGAGAAGCCACTTACAACAGGTTGGTTGTTATACAATGAAACGCCACTTACAACAGGTTGGTTGCTACGCAGTGAGACGCCACTTGCAACAGGTTGGCTGTTATACAATGAGACGCCACTTACAATAGGTTGGTTGCTAGGCAGTGAGACGCCACTTGCAACAGGTTGGTTGTTATACAACGGGACGCCACTTACAACAGGTTGGTTGCTAGGCAGTGAGACGCCACTTGCAACAGGTTGGCTGTTAGGCATGGTGAAATGGGTTGGACATGGACGCGTTATAGGAGCAGGGAGGCTTCTTGTGGCCCGAAAGTGTCCCAAATATTCTGCAGACATCTCTCTAAGTAATGTTGGCATGTCGTGATCTGCCGTGCGCCAGGGATTATGCACTGGAAGGGCCATGGAAGAGGCCTCTGAAACAACCGAACGACAAGGGCTACTTCGCCTAGGTCGCTCGATTGCCCTATCCGCCCTCTTCCGGGGAAATGCTAATGACTGGGGCGGGATGGGGACGCTTGATGCGACATCAGACGGTATCTGCGTGCCTGTCACCACCACAGGATCTTGCTGAAACAACAGATGCTTCGGGAACAAAGGCTTTGCAAACTGGGGAAGGAAATCGCTCCATATCCCCGGGATCTCCTCCCATCGAGTAATGTCCGCCTCTAAATCTGATATCTGAGAGGCTAGCTCTGCCTTCATCTGGTCCTGGTTTAGGTATGGCGCGCTTTCAAACATTGGCTCAGGGGCCCTGGACCTACTTGGTTGTTCTTCTTCCGTTCCACTGGCTTGGGACGCCGCTGCAAGCATCGGATTTTCTGCAAAATCCAGCTGGTCTAACTCCCTCTCACTTAGGGGCCGCCCAATTAGTACCTCCAAGGTGTCCAGGTCTAAGTTACCTGACCCTTGTCTAAGTTGGACAATGACCCTCGCCAATTTGGGCCTTATTCCGGAGATCAACATCAACGTTTGTGGGGGATCGAAATTTACCCTTACAAGACCCGGAGACATATTTCGGCTACTCATTTCTAATGGATCACATTACATAAAAAAATTGAAGAAACACAGCACGCACAATAAAAATACGTCTTACAATTTATTTCCAAATTCAATGCAAATATTAATTGCAATAAAACAATTATTTCACCATATACATTACACCAATCCAAACAAAACACTACCCAACCCGCGCTGCTCTAGCTACACCACAGACGGACTTGCTCATAAACCCCGATTTCTCGTACTCTGTTTACATTTTGAACAGCGACGCAAACATTGTAAACATTCAGGTCAGCGAGTGCACTTAAACTACTCCGCACCAATAATCACGCGACCTCAAACGCAGACAAGGTAAATTCCCAGCAGTCAGACCACGTGGTCACCTTGCGACACGTCTAAAAATAGACGGCTAGCGCGTTACACATGTCTAGCATAGACCACTTTACGGTACAATTGGATTGGAAAAATAAAAAAAATAAAAACGATTCGTGGTTAAATTTAATCACAGGGTGCCGACTTTTGCAAAGAATAAGCCTAACCGTTAAAACACGACTGCACTAATCCCACTTCTGACACCATTGAAGGGATTCGAACGGTTAGCTCTTGTGGGTTCTTACATGTATGGCCAATAATCATATATCAGTGGGTAAATAGCAATAAATTGGGCCTGGGGGCAAATACAATGCAATACACTTATACTACCTTGTGCACAAATGAATTCTCTAGTTGTACGTGTGGTCACTGCGCTGTCTGCATCGAAAGAGAGCGTGGTCAGGGAGTGGCGGTCCCAGCAGGCATCAGCTTCCATCTGATTGGTCGCGAGCTCCATCCCTGGCGGCATTGTCCCGTCATCCTAACGTCTCACAAGCCGAGTACCTCTCTGCAGGGGGCGTGGCACCGGATTCACTGGCACTACAACAGTAATCCAGACTTTCGTTAAAGTCTAATACATAATCAGTCTTGCCTAAATATATTGATTATACGGGCAAAAGCCCGCGAAGCGGGCGTTAACCGTTCATACATATGGAAATTTATACCATAAAATAACATAAGAATACCATACAGGGATGCGCCTCAAAAAAATTTGCCACGCGACATATATTTTCGCGATGCTATTTATGACCTTGAACAAATCAAAAACACTTTGACATATGCTAAATCACATGTAAATACATACCTCAGGAATCATAATTGTGTAGCGAATTGCACTTAATATTCTCGCATTATTTGTTTTTCTTCGCAACCGTTCCAGAATTAAGTCATTACTCAATTATCTCCCCTGAATGCTCTTCTTCATTGGGTATAAGCCGAAGACTGGTTCACTACATATAGTGACAGTCTTTACCAAACACAATTTAGGTGAACATAACCCGTCTTTACTATATTGCCGAATCTCAGATTTCTGTCGAATTTATTTGCTTTGATCTTTTCGATATCTTATTGTTATTATTATCCTGACAAATCACAAACGCTTGTTAAAAAATTATTTGTTTTAAACATTATAGTTGGCATCTCTAGATATTCTTCCAGTATTCTCAATAACGACACCCTACTGTTTATTTGTCAGAATTTGTGACGCATTTTTCATTCGCTTTCAGAAAGAAGTTTTACGTGTGCTCATGAGCAATATTCTGGTAAGTTGTCGTTGTTATCCACCAGAAACACATTTATTCACAAAATTTAAAGATATTCCGATCTAACTTTTTAGTCTTTTAGCTTTAATTTTTAACGTATTTACACCTCGTCTGCTCGCACTTTACCGATATCCCGAAAGGTTACATATCACTACAATTAGTTTAGGCCTAAAACCACAAAATCCGATACCGTTGGATTTTCGTACCACAATCTTACGTAAAAAAAATCTTCCAGATTCGAAATCAATAAAAAACAAGACTGATTTCCGTTCTTTTGTGTAATTAATAAATTGGTTGTTACTTGTTAATCCATGATAAATGTTTTATGGCTAGTACAAAACCAGCAATGTTAATTTTGTAAAAGGTAATACAATAACACCACTTTGTAATTTCGTATACGTAAATATTCTTGAAATGTAGGTTGATGACAGTGTTTTAGTTTTACTTATTTTGTAAGTAATATTTTGTGTGCAAATAAATGATGTGAAGTGTTTTGTATCTCCACACAATACCACATAGCTTTTTATATATGTACTGTGTTATGTTTTATTTGAATGTTTAAATAAAAATACATGTATATGGATGATATAACATGATGCATTCTAACATTTGCATTCAAATTGTAACTATAGAGCTAAGTGTATGCAGTTTAGACTGTGATGTTAGAATTGCTACAAAGTGGCTAGTTTTTTACTGGCGACAAAATTTAAACTATTCAACAATAGTTTGCGAAAGAAAATTAGAAACCTGCAAGATACCTGTATTTATTAAATATTTTAATTGCGAAACAAGTATGTTGTTATGCTGTTACACATAATCATACATTGATAATAAATAAGAAGACAATTAGTGGTGTTAACGTTTCCCAACAGTAGAAATCATTCTTCTGATGAAGTCAGTGATATACAGACGAAAGCTCCAGGTATGGCTTTCAATACAAAGTGTTTGTTATTTGACAGTCTAAAACATATTGGATAAAAAAAATCCTGTTAAATTTCTCAATCAAATTTGATTTGACACATCACATGATTTTGATTATGTTAAATCTGTACTGTATGCTAAATGCAACTGCTTTAGCAAGCTGCCAAGTTGAATTGCGACATTTGATGAAACAAACTGTTTCCTGGGTAGGACCAGTACTTAGTGTCTATATGACGTACCATGACGTCGAAAGTCTACAAGACCTACTAGGTATAACGAGTAATGTACTTCGACGTACAATTTTCACCAACCCTTGAGTGTTAGCCAATCAGAAGACACCTTACGTCTGTTGCTTTTAGAGATATTTGACATTGAACATTATTATTATTATTATTATTTATACCGAATTATGCGACTATCGACCGCTAACTCATAAATATTGTGCGTATTTATTAAACATTATTATTTTCATAATTTATACCAAATACGCACAATATGAGTTAGCGGTCGATAGTCACATAATTTGGTATAAATTACCCACTTAAGGGATCAATACAGAGACCTCCCAGTGACTAAGCCAGTAAGCAGACACTCCATCCACTATACCACAGACACCGAACCAGCTATAAATTCCTGTGGCTAGAAAACAAAAAAATATAAGATGCTAGATCTTTAAGCTTGGAACATGTAACTCGTTTGAAGATTGATTTTTTTGGATGCATTACTTAATTATTGCAACAATTATAATATTTGAACACAATCATGTCCATATATTTATAAAAAATACATGGTTGTCAAAAAAACTTAAAAGCTTTTGCCCGTAAATTAGGTAGCACCTATAATCATATTATAATAGATCTCTTATCAAGGCACGTTCGACAACATTAATTTTGCGACCTTCTTAAAAGAAAAAAAGATTTTTTTGTGTCTAGTGATTTTTAACCGCAAACGATTTATATGAACTATACAAATTTCAAGATGGCCTCCACTGTCAAAAAATTAACAATCCTCTCAAAATCATTTTCAAAGAACGCATTCGTAAGATGTTGAATATTATTGATTTATTAAGAATGGCTTTCAATGTATATTCAATGGCATTTTAGCTTGAAATGTAGTACGTATTTTACGAATGTCACGGTTTTTGCATAGTTGACATTCCGATGAAAACCAAAGTCACGCTGCAAATAATGAGAAGTGACATAGCTTTCGGATAGTACATTTCGGATGACAATAATAAGATGCTAATTCACTGCAGATACAATATATCATGATGTCCCATGTATCGCAAGTCGGCTTTGGACCACATTTTTTGAACTCACTAAAGTGTTCTCTTTAATCTGACTCTTATAACAAAATTAAGATTGGTCCAGATATTTGTGCATTGTACATTACATTTACACTTGTGTAGTGTAACAAACAAAACCTTAACTTGCAAAACATCCAAGACATGTTGCCAGCTGTTCTTAATGTTCTCCTTTTCTGGTAATCATATCAGCCAATCAGCGCTAAGGCATCCAAATACTTGGCAGGGGTTTTCCTGCTATTTAAAAAAGGCTGTTAACGGACCCAATCACATATCAAAACTGTTTTTCCCACTTAAGAAGAACAAATTATTTAAAAAATTCATCGAGTGTAAATTTTTTTTTTGTTTAAATTAAATGTTAATTGATAGTGATTCAAGTACACATGTGTTTAGTAACATGCCAAGACCAGCATTTCTGCCCACAATCACCGCAACATGTTCTTAACATGACTCAATCATATATCATTAGGAGATAGCCTAATAAATTAGAATTGTGTCTATCCGGAATCCATGCCAATTTACGTATGCAACATAGTGATATGGAGAATGATTACTATTGCAAAAATCACACATAATTTTTTACTGAGCATAACATGCCTTTTAACAAAAGTGAAAATTATGCGTTAACGATCAAAAAGTTCAATGCTTGGGGTTGTTCCAAACGAACAGATTTAATTTCTTAACAAACTGCTGGCAAATTTTGTTCGTGTCAGAAATGATACTGAATCTATCCTTACCCAAGGTCCTTGAACTCATTATACATAAATATCAAAAGTAAAATGTGTCTAATGTGTTTTTATGCCCCCCTTCGAAGAAGAGGGGGTATATTGCTTTGCACATGTCGGTCGGTCTGTCGGTCGGTCCGTCCACCAGGTAGTTTCTGGATGATAACTCAAGAACGCTTGGGCCTAGGATCATGAAACTTCATAGGTACATTGATAATGACTCGCAGGTGACCCCTATTGATTTTGAGGTCACTAGGTCAAACGTCAAGGTAAAGGTGACCCGAAATAGTAAAATGGTTTCCGGATGATAACTCAAGAACGCTCATGCCTAGGATCATGAAACTTCATAGGTACATTGATCATGACTCGCAGATGACCCCTATTGATTTTCAGGTCACTAGGTCAAAGGTCAAGGTCACGGTGTCCCAAAATAGTAAAATGGTTTCCGGATGATAACTGAAGAACGCTTATGCCTAGGATCATGAAATTTGATAGGTAGATTGATCATGACTCGCAGATGACCCCTATTGATTTTCAGGTCACTAGGTCAATGGTCAAGGTGACGGTGACCCGAAATAGTAAAATGGTTTCCGGATGATATCTCAAGAACGCTTATGGCTAGGATCATGAATTTTCATAGGTACATTGATCATGACTGGCAGATGACCCCTATTGATTTTCAGGTCACTAGGTCAAAGGTCAAGGTCACAGTGACAAAAAACATATTCACACAATTGCTGTCACTACAACGAAGAGCCCATATGGGGGGCATGCATGTTTTACAAACAGCCCTTGTTTTATTCAGCCATCCAATTATAAAGCCCATGATTTCCTCAAGGAGGAATGATGTGTTGGTGTGTGTGGACCTACTTGGTTGTTCTGCTTCATGGCCTTATAGACCCGATCTGAGATGAGGCTGACCTCCGCTGCCGAATCAATCACTGCATCAACCATTACGTCACCAACCTGAACCTTCAAACAAAACTGCGCAGCTGAACCCAACTGGTTGACGCGACCTACTTCCGGTCTACTCTGCTGCTCAGCCGCCTCGGTAACTGACATCGGTATTGACTCATTGTTGGCAACGGACCCGGCGCCCACACGACAACCACACCGGAAATGTTCCAAATCACCAAACACGCACCATATGTCCCGCCTCGCCATCCCGGGATACTCGCCCCAATTTGAACCATACCTGCCTCGCTTCGATCCCTCGGGGCGGACATTTGAATTTTGGTACCCACTACGGTACCCGTTGTTTCGCCGGTTACCGGCGCTCCCTTGGTAAGCATTTGGGCCGGATCCCCTTTCGTAGGCATGTTGGTCCCGATGCCCACGTGGACCGCCGCCACCCGAACCCTCGTGACACCTAACGTGGCGTTGCTTGTTGAACCCCCGGTTCTGGGTGCCGTCTTCATTGGAACCTTCGGCCGCATACTCGCCATACAATCCCTCGTCTTCATCGGAACGGAACACCTGAACCGGTTGTCTGACGCGAGAATCATCGTCCTGGCTCCCACAAGAGTCCGATAATTGCCCCACAGAACCCAGCAGCCGATCGACCACCTGGGTCAATTTGTCGACCGCCGACCCAATTACCGTATCTGGAGAGGGTGCTCTCCTCACGAACACACCTCGACACTTCTCGCTCTCTCTCTTGGCTATCCCTCGTAGCCGCGGCGCAAGCCAACTGAACATGGCTATATATCTTCATCATGTTCATCGCATCCCCCATTGATGTGGGTAATATGCAGGCTTACATGCTTGTCGGCCTCCTTGTCAAGCAAACCGTGACAAAACTTCGTCACTGCATGCTCAGTGGCGTACGCATAGGGTAGATCACGAAATGCCGTTGTTGCCAGTATCAGCACCTGATCGGACCAATCGTCCAGGGACTCGCCTACTTCTTGTTGGACATCCTGAAAACGACCCTGCGCGATGGCTGGGAGCTCCCTGGCACCAAAGCGCTCCTGAAGCCGCTGCATAAGCTAGGCGTAAGGTACCGTCTCCCTTCCTTCGGTCAGTAATGCATAAAAGTCCACCGCGTTACCAGTTAAACACCAACTAAGACAATCACCGCATTCTTCGTCAGACTAATCTTGCATTCTGGCGTAACGCTCAAACTTCCTCTTAAACAACAACCAATTGCTGCACCCATCAAATAGCAGGCTATTTGGCAGCTTGGTCAAAACATCCCGATCACGCTGGGTCGGGGGTTTATTGGGACTGGAGGGCTTATCTGAACGGGGATACTGTTGGGTAAGGCAACGGTTGGGTCGTTTGGTGCAATTGTATTACCTAATATGGGTAAATTGCTGGCTGCTATAAGATTACCTACCACTGGTAGGGTGCTTTGCACGGGAACACTACTCACAACGGTTGGGTTATTAGGCATTGAGAAGCCACTTACAACAGGTTGGTTGTTATACAATGAAACGCCACTTACAACAGGTTGGTTGCTACGCAGTGAGACGCCACTTGCAACAGGTTGGCTGTTATACAATGAGACGCCACTTACAATAGGTTGGTTGCTAGGCAGTGAGACGCCACTTGCAACAGGTTGGTTGTTATACAACGGGACGCCACTTACAACAGGTTGGTTGCTAGGCAGTGAGACGCCACTTGCAACAGGTTGGCTGTTAGGCATGGTGAAATGGGTTGGACATGGACGCGTTATAGGAGCAGGGAGGCTTCTTGTGGCCCGAAAGTGTCCCAAATATTCTGCAGACATCTCTCTAAGTAATGTTGGCATGTCGTGATCTGCCGTGCGCCAGGGATTATGCACTGGAAGGGCCATGGAAGAGGCCTCTGAAACAACCGAACGACAAGGGCTACTTCGCCTAGGTCGCTCGATTGCCCTATCCGCCCTCTTCCGGGGAAATGCTAATGACTGGGGCGGGATGGGGACGCTTGATGCGACATCAGACGGTATCTGCGTGCCTGTCACCACCACAGGATCTTGCTGAAACAACAGATGCTTCGGGAACAAAGGCTTTGCAAACTGGGGAAGGAAATCGCTCCATATCCCCGGGATCTCCTCCCATCGAGTAATGTCCGCCTCTAAATCTGATATCTGAGAGGCTAGCTCTGCCTTCATCTGGTCCTGGTTTAGGTATGGCGCGCTTTCAAACATTGGCTCAGGGGCCCTGGACCTACTTGGTTGTTCTTCTTCCGTTCCACTGGCTTGGGACGCCGCTGCAAGCATCGGATTTTCTGCAAAATCCAGCTGGTCTAACTCCCTCTCACTTAGGGGCCGCCCAATTAGTACCTCCAAGGTGTCCAGGTCTAAGTTACCTGACCCTTGTCTAAGTTGGACAATGACCCTCGCCAATTTGGGCCTTATTCCGGAGATCAACATCAACGTTTGTGGGGGATCGAAATTTACCCTTACAAGACCCGGAGACATATTTCGGCTACTCATTTCTAATGGATCACATTACATAAAAAAATTGAAGAAACACAGCACGCACAATAAAAATACGTCTTACAATTTATTTCCAAATTCAATGCAAATATTAATTGCAATAAAACAATTATTTCACCATATACATTACACCAATCCAAACAAAACACTACCCAACCCGCGCTGCTCTAGCTACACCACAGACGGACTTGCTCATAAACCCCGATTTCTCGTACTCTGTTTACATTTTGAACAGCGACGCAAACATTGTAAACATTCAGGTCAGCGAGTGCACTTAAACTACTCCGCACCAATAATCACGCGACCTCAAACGCAGACAAGGTAAATTCCCAGCAGTCAGACCACGTGGTCACCTTGCGACACGTCTAAAAATAGACGGCTAGCGCGTTACACATGTCTAGCATAGACCACTTTACGGTACAATTGGATTGGAAAAATAAAAAAAATAAAAACGATTCGTGGTTAAATTTAAACACAGGGTGCCGACTTTTGCAAAGAATAAGCCTAACCGTTAAAACACGACTGCACTAATCCCACTTCTGACACCATTGAAGGGATTCGAACGGTTAGCTCTTGTGGGTTCTTACATGTATGGCCAATAATCATATATCAGTGGGTAAATAGCAATAAATTGGGCCTGGGGGCAAATACAATGCAATACACTTATACTACCTTGTGCACAAATGAATTCTCTAGTTGTACGTGTGGTCACTGCGCTGTCTGCATCGAAAGAGAGCGTGGTCAGGGAGTGGCGGTCCCAGCAGGCATCAGCTTCCATCTGATTGGTCGCGAGCTCCATCCCTGGCGGCATTGTCCCGTCATCCTAACGTCTCACAAGCCGAGTACCTCTCTGCAGGGGGCGTGGCACCGGATTCACTGGCACTACAACAGTAATCCAGACTTTCGTTAAAGTCTAATACATAATCAGTCTTGCCTAAATATATTGATTATACGGGCAAAAGCCCGCGAAGCGGGCGTTAACCGTTCATACATATGGAAATTTATACCATAAAATAACATAAGAATACCATACAGGGATGCGCCTCAAAAAAATTTGCCACGCGACATATATTTTCGCGATGCTATTTATGACCTTGAACAAATCAAAAACACTTTGACATATGCTAAATCACATGTAAATACATACCTCAGGAATCATAATTGTGTAGCGAATTGCACTTAATATTCTCGCATTATTTGTTTTTCTTCGCAACCGTTCCAGAATTAAGTCATTACTCAATTATCTCCCCTGAATGCTCTTCTTCATTGGGTATAAGCCGAAGACTGGTTCACTACATATAGTGACAGTCTTTACCAAACACAATTTAGGTGAACATAACCCGTCTTTACTATATTGCCGAATCTCAGATTTCTGTCGAATTTATTTGCTTTGATCTTTTCGATATCTTATTGTTATTATTATCCTGACAAATCACAAACGCTTGTTAAAAAATTATTTGTTTTAAACATTATAGTTGGCATCTCTAGATATTCTTCCAGTATTCTCAATAACGACACCCTACTGTTTATTTGTCAGAATTTGTGACGCATTTTTCATTCGCTTTCAGAAAGAAGTTTTACGTGTGCTCATGAGCAATATTCTGGTAAGTTGTCGTTGTTATCCACCAGAAACACATTTATTCACAAAATTTAAAGATATTCCGATCTAACTTTTTAGTCTTTTAGCTTTAATTTTTAACGTATTTACACCTCGTCTGCTCGCACTTTACCGATATCCCGAAAGGTTACATATCACTACAATTAGTTTAGGCCTAAAACCACAAAATCCGATACCGTTGGATTTTCGTACCACAATCTTACGTAAAAAAAATCTTCCAGATTCGAAATCAATAAAAAACAAGACATTTATAAATTGTCTGCATTATTGATCAAATTTTAAGATATTTGTTGGTTTTCCGTTTTTAGAAGCTGTTCTGCCAAGGCAAGAGCTGGGCATCATACAAGCCATTCTATCCAGCAAAACTGACAGTTTTGGTTTACAGAAATCAACAAAGGAGGGATTCCCGAACTTTCAAAATTTCCAAAGCTATACACACAGTTATTATCTGTGGTGATCTTTATTGGTTCTGTTTGTTTACTTGGATGGAACATGTGTGAACTTTTATAGAACTTTGAAAAGTCTATATATGTCTATCTATAAACAAAAATCAGCTATGGTATAATAAGATCAGATGTGCAAACAATGTCAAAGGGTTGTTAAATTAACAATTTGAAGGCAATTATGCGGAAAAAAATATGAAAGTTCCCATGCAAATTTTGTCTGTATATCGACAAGTGTCTGCCGATAATTGTCAAACTAGTAATACAAAACTTACCACAAGTATGTAAAAGCACTAAGTACCTGTGATCATTTTTAGTAAGATAGTGTAATTCTAAACAGTAGCAAATAGCTTGTTTAGTAAATGCATAATGCAATTAATATGATTTCCGTTCTTTTGTGTAATTAATAAATTGGTTGTTACTTGTTAATCCATGATAAATGTTTTATGGCTAGTACAAAACCAGCAATGTTAATTTTGTAAAAGGTAATACAATAACACCACTTTGTAATTTCGTATACGTAAATATTCTTGAAATGTAGGTTGATGACAGTGTTTTAGTTTTACTTATTTTGTAAGTAATATTTTGTGTGCAAATAAATGATGTGAAGTGTTTTGTATCTCCACACAATACCACATAGCTTTTTATATATGTACTGTGTTATGTTTTATTTGAATGTTTAAATAAAAATACATGTATATGGATGATATAACATGATGCATTCTAACATTTGCATTCAAATTGTAACTATAGAGCTAAGTGTATGCAGTTTAGACTGTGATGTTAGAATTGCTACAAAGTGGCTAGTTTTTTACTGGCGACAAAATTTAAACTATTCAACAATAGTTTGCGAAAGAAAATTAGAAACCTGCAAGATACCTGTATTTATTAAATATTTTAATTGCGAAACAAGTATGTTGTTATGCTGTTACACATAATCATACATTGATAATAAATAAGAAGACAATTAGTGGTGTTAACGTTTCCCAACAGTAGAAATCATTCTTCTGATGAAGTCAGTGATATACAGACGAAAGCTCCAGGTATGGCTTTCAATACAAAGTGTTTGTTATTTGACAGTCTAAAACATATTGGATTAAAAAAATCCTGTTAAATTTCTCAATCAAATTTGATTTGACACATCACATGATTTTGATTATGTTAAATCTGTACTGTATGCTAAATGCAACTGCTTTAGCAAGCTGCCAAGTTGAATTGCGACATTTGATGAAACAAACTGTTTCCTGGGTAGGACCAGTACTTAGTGTCTATATGACGTACCATGACGTCGAAAGTCTACAAGACCTACTAGGTATAACGAGTAATGTACTTCGACGTACAATTTTCACCAACCCTTGAGTGTTAGCCAATCAGAAGACACCTTACGTCTGTTGCTTTTAGAGATATTTGACATTGAACATTATTATTATTATTATTATTTATACCGAATTATGCGACTATCGACCGCTAACTCATAAATATTGTGCGTATTTATTAAACATTATTATTTTCATAATTTATACCAAATACGCACAATATGAGTTAGCGGTCGATAGTCACATAATTTGGTATAAATTACCCACTTAAGGGATCAATACAGAGACCTCCCAGTGACTAAGCCAGTAAGCAGACACTCCATCCACTATACCACAGACACCGAACCAGCTATAAATTCCTGTGGCTAGAAAACAAAAAAATATAAGATGCTAGATCTTTAAGCTTGGAACATGTAACTCGTTTGAAGATTGATTTTTTTGGATGCATTACTTAATTATTGCAACAATTATAATATTTGAACACAATCATGTCCATATATTTATAAAAAATACATGGTTGTCAAAAAAACTTAAAAGCTTTTGCCCGTAAATTAGGTAGCACCTATAATCATATTATAATAGATCTCTTATCAAGGCACGTTCGACAACATTAATTTTGCGACCTTCTTAAAAGAAAAAAAGATTTTTTTGTGTCTAGTGATTTTTAACCGCAAACGATTTATATGAACTATACAAATTTCAAGATGGCCTCCACTGTCAAAAAATTAACAATCCTCTCAAAATCATTTTCAAAGAACGCATTCGTAAGATGTTGAATATTATTGATTTATTAAGAATGGCTTTCAATGTATATTCAATGGCATTTTAGCTTGAAATGTAGTACGTATTTTACGAATGTCACGGTTTTTGCATAGTTGACATTCCGATGAAAACCAAAGTCACGCTGCAAATAATGAGAAGTGACATAGCTTTCGGATAGTACATTTCGGATGACAATAATAAGATGCTAATTCACTGCAGATACAATATATCATGATGTCCCATGTATCGCAAGTCGGCTTTGGACCACATTTTTTGAACTCACTAAAGTGTTCTCTTTAATCTGACTCTTATAACAAAATTAAGATTGGTCCAGATATTTGTGCATTGTACATTACATTTACACTTGTGTAGTGTAACAAACAAAACCTTAACTTGCAAAACATCCAAGACATGTTGCCAGCTGTTCTTAATGTTCTCCTTTTCTGGTAATCATATCAGCCAATCAGCGCTAAGGCATCCAAATACTTGGCAGGGGTTTTCCTGCTATTTAAAAAAGGCTGTTAACGGACCCAATCACATATCAAAACTGTTTTTCCCACTTAAGAAGAACAAATTATTTAAAAAATTCATCGAGTGTAAATTTTTTTTTTGTTTAAATTAAATGTTAATTGATAGTGATTCAAGTACACATGTGTTTAGTAACATGCCAAGACCAGCATTTCTGCCCACAATCACCGCAACATGTTCTTAACATGACTCAATCATATATCATTAGGAGATAGCCTAATAAATTAGAATTGTGTCTATCCGGAATCCATGCCAATTTACGTATGCAACATAGTGATATGGAGAATGATTACTATTGCAAAAATCACACATAATTTTTTACTGAGCATAACATGCCTTTTAACAAAAGTGAAAATTATGCGTTAACGATCAAAAAGTTCAATGCTTGGGGTTGTTCCAAACGAACAGATTTAATTTCTTAACAAACTGCTGGCAAATTTTGTTCGTGTCAGAAATGATACTGAATCTATCCTTACCCAAGGTCCTTGAACTCATTATACATAAATATCAAAAGTACAATGTGTCTAATGTGTTTTTATGCCCCCCTTCGAAGAAGAGGGGGTATATTGCTTTGCACATGTCGGTCGGTCTGTCGGTCGGTCCGTCCACCAGGTAGTTTCTGGATGATAACTCAAGAACGCTTGGGCCTAGGATCATGAAACTTCATAGGTACATTGATAATGACTCGCAGGTGACCCCTATTGATTTTGAGGTCACTAGGTCAAACGTCAAGGTAAAGGTGACCCGAAATAGTAAAATGGTTTCCGGATGATAACTCAAGAACGCTCATGCCTAGGATCATGAAACTTCATAGGTACATTGATCATGACTCGCAGATGACCCCTATTGATTTTCAGGTCACTAGGTCAAAGGTCAAGGTCACGGTGTCCCAAAATAGTAAAATGGTTTCCGGATGATAACTGAAGAACGCTTATGCCTAGGATCATGAAATTTGATAGGTAGATTGATCATGACTCGCAGATGACCCCTATTGATTTTCAGGTCACTAGGTCAATGGTCAAGGTGACGGTGACCCGAAATAGTAAAATGGTTTCCGGATGATATCTCAAGAACGCTTATGGCTAGGATCATGAATTTTCATAGGTACATTGATCATGACTGGCAGATGACCCCTATTGATTTTCAGGTCACTAGGTCAAAGGTCAAGGTCACAGTGACAAAAAACATATTCACACAATTGCTGTCACTACAACGAAGAGCCCATATGGGGGGCATGCATGTTTTACAAACAGCCCTTGTTTTATTCAGCCATCCAATTATAAAGCCCATGATTTCCTCAAGGAGGAATGATGTGTTGGTGTGTGTGAAGTCTTATGTTTGCATGCTTTAAATCATTGCAGAAGATTTGCCTGAAATTCATGAGAATTGTGTATGTGTGGCAAGATTTACTTAATGTTGCCTGAACAATAAAAGTTGTTAAAACTTGCCAATGCTTTTACATGCATTTGAAAATACTATCCTGGTAGGAGTGGCATATAGCAGTCTAGTCTGTCTGTCTGTCTGTTGGGCATTCCCTTTTCCTGAGAGTGTTTTACAAAACGCTGTCAGATATTTAGCTGATTTTTGGTTTGTAAGTTTGCCTACATACCCTACACAACACGGTGAATGCAGTTTTCCATAGGCTTTTTACGTAAGTCTCTCAGATATTGAGCTGATTTTTGGTATGTGAGTCTACCTACATGAGTTTGACATACAGATGAAGTATGATATTCACTCGGTCCATTGAAGTTTTGCCTCTATGCTTATCCATTAACATATATATATATATATATATGCATGAATGGCCTATATTGCAATCTTGATTTATTGCAATCACGATTTGTAGATCCTCGAAACAATGGAACTGTAGGGTGAATTTTTTAATAATCTGATGTAGCAACATACGGCACTGTTAATTATTTTACAGATAACGTGATTGTTGTTTAAAACGTGATTTATGTGTAATAAATAAAGCAAAAATCATATAACTTCGTACACCATGCAGAATCTTTTGAACATGCAATGACAATTGATTTTGTGTCTATTTACAGGTTTGTTCGAGACATTTACATTACAGATGCGAAAAGAACTTATCATGGCAGCGTCACTTCCTACACAAAGCAAGACCACAGCACACAATATTCTTGTTGTCAGCAAGATTAGCAAGTACAAATGTAAGTGACAATACAGTCTTTCAACATTCTTCAAAAACAATCTACCTTTTGTCTACCATTCACCTTCAAGGGACTTTCAATAGCTCTAACATTATTTGTTTCCTTTCAACTTAATAAATATCCCCACAAATCTAGCCACCTCACAATTTTTGTGAAGCAGCTGTTGGCCTGTGAATTAGCTAACGTGAAAAATTGATACACAAATTTCTCCAAATTGGTGAAAAAACCAATGAATAAAAAAATGATTGGCAAAATCTCAACATTGTAAAATTCATTTTTTTTGTGAATTCCTATATAAAAGCTCCTTTAAATAATGGTGTCTGGACACTTTCTTTTTTCAAATTACAACATACATTCATATCTAATGATGTCTTAGCTGAGTTAAAAAATGGTTCTGGTTCAAGACATAACCCACCCTTGTCAAAAAATAACCCACTTTCATACCAAAACACACTTAAACCAACATAAAACTGTGTTTTTTCGGAGTTTTTCTTAGCGGAAGTTGGTTTTTGCTAATAAAAGTGAGTTTTATGTGCGCTAAACTGTGCTTAACTGAGTTTAAAGTTGGTTATTTTAAGAAGATGTGTGTTTAAGCGAGTTTTTTTCTGTAAGAAGTCGGTTTTTTGTGTGTCAAAAGTGAGCCTTTTTATTTATGAGTTGGTTTATGTGTGTTTAAGTGTGTCTTTTTGTTTTATAAGCGAGTCTTTTACAACAGAAGTTGTTCTTTTTTTAAACAGAAGTGGGTTTAAGCGAGTTTAACTTGGTCCTTTTGTAAATAAGTTGAGAGCTGCAACGAGGCTTAAAGACTCACTTTAACACACTTTTCAACAAGTTGGTCTTTTGTTTATTAATATAACTCATCAATGAAACAATAATTCTTCAACTGGGTCTTTGTTTGATGTTTATAGCCATAAATAAAACAAGTCAATTGTAAAGGGGCTTTTTTTTACAGCTTGTTTGCCATTGTCCCTATTGTACATTTGTGTGATCCCCATAATTTTTAGGGAAAATTGGATGAAAATGGCTCTTTCAAAACATCACAGGTTCACAGATGGACAACAAGTATCACTGACAAAAACTATAACAATGGTCAAGCTTAGTTTTATACATGGAAATGAAAGAGTTTGTGTTTCACTTTGAATTTTTATCTTTATGTTTGTTTTTATTATAAACAATATCTTATGATTGTTTTATGTCTTT
Organism: Dreissena polymorpha; assembly: GCF_020536995.1. Lineage (NCBI taxonomy): Eukaryota > Metazoa > Mollusca > Bivalvia > Myida > Dreissenidae > Dreissena > Dreissena polymorpha. The sequence goes on along the minus strand of NC_068367.1, from coordinate 75,261,222 downwards.
ATTTTTTATTTTTTTTTAACAATCTCATATGATTTATCTCATATGATTGTTTATATTTGTTTAAAACAGTATTTACTTGTTAAATCTGCATATTTAAATAATTATGGTATTGGAAACATTATTTTGGAAATAATCTATTTATTTTTGTACATAAGTTATGCAAGATTTTGATATTTGCATATGATACCATCATATCCATTTTCTTAATTTGCAATAAAATAATAAAATGCCAAACATGCTAAATGAACCCTTATTTCACACCACTAACAATAAACAGATAACAATCTGTCAGGCATTCAGAGCTAAACAGGGTACTGCTTATCTAGGGGCAGATAAGGCTACTGATGGGGTTTGCCTAGAGATAAAGCTGTGTGGAATAAGATATAAGGCTTTTGATTGGCTATTGCACTGAGGAAGTTATCTTTTTGAAAACAACAACTTTTGAAAAACAAGCTGGTGTCAGCAATTGAATATTGAGCTAAATTTAATTCAGCAACATTAATATAAAGAAGTGAAAGACTTATAATGGTAGTGTAAAATGTCTTGAAATTCTGTCAGCATGAAGTATTGTGTGATGAAAACAATGTGTTTTTTACTGCAATGTGGAAATCAATAATAAGTTGGTTGGAAAGGGGGTTGAACTGCCTGTTGTTGTTTTTGGAATACTGAAGAACAGTTTTAACAGGTTTGTATTGTCATTTCTTCACCCCTTTTTTATTTAGTTTATTGAATTAATTATGATAATTATCATATTTATGTATTGTCACTGGGAAATGTAAATGGATAAGTTATTGTATTGCAATTTAAAGGATAAACAACACATTTTGAAGCAAAAATAGATAAACTTACACATGAAAAAGTGTAAATGTTGTGTACAGTGAATAATTATGGTTGTGTTTCATGGTTATTGTCATCTAAAATTTTATTTATATCTATTTCTGGTTATTACTGAACGGATTTCTTTCCCTCATACTTAATTAGAACTTATATATTTTAATTTTGAAGGTTAAACTCTTGCCACAAGGCAAAATTGACATCGATGGGAAGATCCTTTGGAAAGAATGTGCATCATCGCCTGCCTGATGTATGGACTTTTAAACCTGGTTTTTACCCTGCACAAGCTGGCAAACTTGAGGGGAACAAGAGTGGGAAAACCTCGCCCTGTCCTTGACCAAGAAAGCTCGATTTGTTGAGAGGTAAACTATACAGGTTATTGCATTTACAATGCCACCAGACCACACAGCCAAATGAGACCACGCATCTCGGTACATTTTCAAACTGCATTTTCTACCAAACGCAATTTCTTTTAATAATTGATGAAAAGTGCTAAGTCACATGTGATCACGGGATTAAAATTTCAAAAATAAACAAACAAAAACAACAAGCAAATAACTTAAATTGATTATTATTAAAGCAACAAGATTACCATAACAGCAATATTTCATAGTTAAGTGGAACGAAAACATAACCAATCAACATGTTTGAAGAATGCCTTGCCCTTTTGAAAGTGATATGGTATTAATCCTTTGCAGATCAACTGGCATAAGAGATGCTCAAGAGGAGAAGGACACAAGCAGCATCAATGGTACAACTACATGTCGCTCCAGCGCCCGCTTTCCAGGTCGCTACCAGCTGCTTTCCAGGTCCCTCCACCCGCCAAGATCAGGTCTAGGTCCCTGCACTGGCTGCTTTCCAGGTCCCCTAGCGGTCAAGGTCTCTCCAGTAGCTGCTGTGCAGGTCCCAACACCGTATGCCGTCAAGGTCCCTCCATAAGCTGAAATCCAGGTTCCTCATTCCATTGCGGTTCAGGTACCTCCAACAGCTGAGATCCAGGTCTCTGCAGCAGCTGCGGTCTAAATACTCCATCCGCAGTGGTCCATTGCGGTCAACCTTTTGCTTTAAAATCTTCCATAAATGTCTATTATTGTATAATGTATTGTAAAAATATTCTGTTTGTATTAATTTGCGGTGTACTATTTTTGTCATATAAACATAATTTTGTACACATTGTGTTTTTTTCCCTTTTAACCACATGGGGCTTATAATGAACTGTTGTAATTGCTTCACAAAAACCATTTTTTCTAGAACATATCAGTCCAAAATTATTTTTTTTCACACTGCAAAATCCCACAAAAGGCTCACAAAAAACCTACTTTCTTAAAAAAACTCACTAAAACACTGTTAAAACTGACAAAAATCAACTTACCCAAACCCACAAATTGCTTTTGTTTTTTTCACAGATAAAATACTGTTAATAACTAGGTTTAAAGCGAGTTAAAAGCATGTTTTCACTTTGAAAAAAACTAACAAAGGCGTGCTTTCAGCTCACTTTTCGCTCACTTAAAAACCGTGTTTAGCCTGCTTATAGCTCACATAAAAAAAACACTTTTTACCCACTTAAAACCAACTCCACAGACAGAAGTTGGTCTAAGCATGTTTAAAAAACCCCAAAAAACCAACTTGTAGAAAATCATACTCACTTTAAACCCACTTAAGATGGTTAAAAAACCCACTATGTTGGTTTGAAGCGAGTTAAACCAAGATTTAACTCAGAAAAAACCAAGTCGGTAAGCTAAAAAACCCAGTCGGTAAGCTAAAAGCGTGTCTGAAAAACCCGCTTTTAGCACAGTGCAAATACCGCAGAGTTAAACACAGATGCCTGAAAATAACTCACTTTAAACCCACTTAAGACGGTTAAAAAAACCACTATGTTGGCTTTAAGCGAGTTAAACCAAGATTTAACTCGGATAAAACCAAGTCGGTAAGCAAAAAGTGTGTTTAAAAGACTCGCTTTTAGCTCGGTGCCAATACCGCAGGGTTAAACCCAGTTTAAAACTGGGTTATAACCGGATTTTGCTCACTTTTTTGGCAAGGGAGGGGGATGGGGGGGGTTACCTTATATGGCCATCTCAACACCTTTTTAACACACTAGAAGTCACTTTTATAGTCCAATATTCATGAAACATGGTCAGAATATACAGAGTTCAAAATGGTTGTGGTTTGTCAAACAAAAAAAACATGGCCGCCAGGAGAAAGGCAGTTTTCCTTATATGGCTGTAGTAAAACTTAGTTGAGAGTCTTAGTAGAAGTCACATTTTTAGTCCAACCATTGTGAAACCTGGTCAGAAGGTTTGTTCTAATTGTAGCATTTCCGAGTTTAAAAATTGTTGTGGTTTGTAAGAAAACATGGCCTCCAGTGAAGTGCAGTTGTAATTATATGGCTACAGTGAAACATTGATAACATTTAAGAAGTCACATTTCTAGTTCAATCTTCATGCAATTGGGTCAGAACATTTAGTACAAATAATAGCATGACTGAGTTCAAAAATGATTGGGGTTCGTTGAAAAACATGGCTGCCAGGAAGGCAGGGGCAGTTTTCCTTACATGGCTACAGTGAAACCTTGTTTACATTCTAGAAATCGCATTTTTTGTCCAATCTTTATGCAACTTGGTAAGAACCTAATAATCTAATGATATATCACCTGACTTTGTAAATGGCTCAGGTCCTCTAATAACATGTCTGTCAGAGGGCAAATGTTATATTCTTATGATCTGAAGATGGGTATACCAAGCGGCTACATACCAGATGTCCCGACGCCACCCAAGCTGGACATTATTGAGCACCTCCCACAACTAAATTCTCTCGGAGAGCCCTATCTGTCGAGCCTTGGCCTTGGGTCCTGGTTCCCACCTGGCAGGATGCAGGCCATATTGGAGTTCTTCCACGTGTCTGTCGATATACCTTGGTGGGCCAGCATCACTGCTGGTAAGTGTTGCTCTTTTAACCCTTTACCACTTAGATATGTATTTAACCCTTTACCACTTAGATACGTATTTAACCCTTTACCACTTAGAAATGTATTTTTACTCTTTTGTAGTCCCTTAGAAAATTAAATTTAATTAACAAGCTTTGTTACTTAATTCAAGTTTTAAAGGCTTAATTTCCATCCCTTAGATACTGATGAGCAGCAAACAGCATAAAACCTGAACATACTGTGAGTTACTCACAGTCTGTTCAGGTTTTATGATGTTTGCTGCTCATCAGTATTTAAGGTTTGGAAATGAAGCCTTAAAAACTTGAATTTAGTAAGAAAGTTCTTAAATTAAATTCTTTGGCAATTAAATATTACGTTCTAAGGGACAACAAATGCCTAAAAATATGTATCTAAGTTGTAAAGGGTTAACCAATTTTTATGAGACTGTAGATAAAGCAAGCTTTCATGGAGACCTGACTTTGGATTGTATTTGCTGTCTGTGGGTCCGCATGCAAGGTCACTGTGACTAAAAATGAAAAATTGTTTCTGCTTGATTACTTGAGTTTGAATGATTGTATTGCTCTGACATTATGTATGTAGATTACAGAAAAAAAGAATTGTTTGGGGATTGTACAATTCCTTACATTATTAAACTAATAAGTACAGTTGTTATTCATTACTGTTCTGTTAATTAAACCGAATGTTTGCTTAAAGTCACTATCACGCTCACCAATACATACGGCTACTGTATTATGCTATATAAAAACATTCAACAACAAGTAGTACCATACGATGGTTAATTACAATGGGAAGACCCTAAAAACAAGTAACATTGATGTAAAAACGTTATATTACAAGTTTTCAGCATCTAAATATCGTTCCACGATGTAATCTACTTTCGCTTTCGAGTCAGAATCGGATTCATTCGGGTTGCGTTCATTTGCATAATTTATACAAGCCATTTTCGCATTCGCTAAGTTCCAGTTACCCAGAATTCATTTGGATTTCACAGAATGATTATTCATGCAGGCTGTCAAGCGGTCATACTTTTTCCTACTTTTTCCTACTATTTCCTACTTTTTCATCAGGATCCTACTTTTTCCTATTTTTTTACCAAATCTTCCTACTATTCCTACTTTTGCATTTTCAATGGAGAAAAAAAAAGAGTTTATTTAGTAAACTTGCAGGATGAATGAATCTATGGCATGACTGTATCCCTGTTAATGTGCATTCATCTAGATGAGACCTGACAACCCATGCTGACTGTCTGCTAGCACCTCTTCAGGAAGCATAAATATTTATTTCTTATGTAACTTTTGAAATTATTGACACGTTTTTTTTAAGTAACAATAGTGCCTTGTTTACTTCCTTAGCATTTGTACACTGCAGACTTCACTACCTTACACAGTTCCAAGTGATGCACGAGCTGAGGGAAGCCATTGTTTATTCCAGTTTTATTTTGTTTCCATTGACAACAATTTAACCAAACCTTATGCATGTTTACATGATATTGCTGTTTGGAATGTAGAGATATAGAGATACATGTATTGTTTGAGTGGTTATGTAATATGGAATTTATTACACAAGTTATTGGAAAAAGATAAAACTGATGCTTTGCCGAGTTTTCATCATTTACAAATATAATGTAATAAATTCTGTATTACATGACAACGGATATGATGTTCTATTGATATCATAGGTACATCATGTTTAGTAATTAAAGATAAATGCACAGAGCCTAAATGCCCTGATACATTTTTATGCTCCCGGTAGGGTGGCATAAAGCAGTTGTTGTTGTTTTTCTTTTTCTTTTGTCCGTTTGTCTGTCTGTCTGTCTGTGTGTCCGTCCGAAAACTTTAATATGGGCCATAACTTTTGCAATATTTAAGATAGCAACTTGATATTTGGCATGCATGTATATCTCATAAAGCTGCACATTTCAAGTGGTGAAAGGTGAAGGTCATCCTTCAAGGTCAAAAGTAAAAAAAATACAATCCAAGGAAGTAATAAGCTTTAAAAGGGAGATAATTTCTAAACCTGCCAAATGATATATTGAAATTTTATTTCAAAGCGGCGCAATAGTGGGCATTGTGTTTCTGACAAACATAATTCTTGTATAATGATGCCATAGCTAGTGAGGTAACTTCAATGTGTTACAGCGTAGTATTCAAATTATTAGACGGCATTATTACACTCCCGCGAAGTCATCAATAATGTAAAAAAACATTATTTGAAATTGGAATAAACAATGTAGTGCAACTGTTTCATTACCCAATCAATGATGTCATAAAAGATGTCAGGTGATAAGGACATATCTCCAGTTGCATAATCTGCTCTGCAATGACCAGTCATTTTGAATATTTTGAATGTAACTGAAGTCATTATAACTGCACCCTATTGTCGATTAAAAGGTTTCACAATGTAGCTGTAGCAGAGCATTGACACTGCTTTATATACTAGTATTAATCTTATACAACAAGTTGGTGTATCACTAAATAAATTTGGTCTTCTGCTTAAGGATATAACATGCACAATATTTACCATTTTATATTGATACACAGAAGACCTCTAACCACTTATTTGATGATACACCAAAATGAACAGCATCTAATTATACTTATTTATCAGGGTAGCTTTGCTTGAAACTTAATTATCATAGACACACTATAAGTGCTAAAATGCCTAGTGGAAAAACAAATTTTAACCCTTCATGGATGGAGAAGTTGGACAACAGTGGAAAAACACTTGGATCATGGTGCAAGAGAGATACCGGCAATAAGTTTGCAAGATATTTTACTGTCTGAATGAAGTCCATCTTGTAGTAATTCTGGTGCTAATCAACTGATGAGTCATGCAGATGGATAAAAACACAAGGAAAACATGAAATACATGCATGATAATTCACAAAAGCGTTTGTTTGGAAGTGTCCCAAAGCCAAGTAGCTCTCAGGGTGGTGGGGATAAATCTATATGTATGCAAGTACATCCATCACACAAGGAACAGATACAAAAGGCTGAAATCTTCTGGGCCCTTAAGGTAGCTTCAAGTTGGTATCCATACAGTTCATGTGATGGCACTCCGACTCTGTTTCAAGCTATGTTTCCTGGACCTGTGTCTAAAAAATAAGTATTATCTATTCCTACTTTTGAGGGAAAAGTTCCTACTTTTTCCTACTTTTTCCTACTTTTTTCCTACTTTTCTTGCAAAAGTAGTTCCTATTTTTTCCTACTTTTTGAAAAAAGGTCACTTGACAGCCTGTTCATGAGAGCTACGTCATGCTTCCGACGCTTACCGTATCCAATCTCGTGTTCACCCGTAAATGTTCGGATATTTCACGGGAGATATAAATGGAATTATTTGTGGCCACAAAAAATAAAAACGAGCATTTTGTATCTCGTTAAATCAATTCTACCAGACAACATCTAACGTTGAAATTTTGCATTTTGCTAAAAGAAACATTGATTTTTTTATGGGTTAGCTTTATTTAACAAAATATTCAATATTTTTGAGCGTGATTGTTACTTTAAAGAAATTTCTGTGAGAAATATCTAAAAATAGAAATAAATATACCAGACATCTCTAATTTTGGAAACAAATTGATCCAATTTAGAAGGATGGCAGAGTCCACCAGGCATAAATGGGTTAACAGAGCAAGTCTCATATGCTTTTAGTGGCGATCACAGTCCGTTGTTTGTTGTTTCCCTTGCTGGTAAAACAGAGGAGGGTCCTCACAAACATGGTGAACCACAAACCCACTGTTGAAAGACTACAAAAGAGGGTTGAAATTGCAAAGGTCAAGGGAAACAATGTAGAAGGTAAGTTTCTATATTAACCCTTTGCATGCTGGGAAATTTGTCGTCTGCTAAAATGTTGTGTGCTGAATTTCTAGAATTAGCATTTTGTTCGATTTTTTTTTCAAAGAATACTATCAGAATAGCAAACAGTTTTGATCCTGATGAGACACCACGTTCTGTGGCGTCTCATCTGGATCCAAACTGTTTGCAAAGGCCTTCAAAATTCGTTGCCAAGCACTGAAAGAGTTAATTATATCAAGAATATGTGTACATAGAAAGAACAGTACACAAGAATCCGCTAACAACATACACGACCCATAATTCTAGAGGCAAGGTCAAGTTCACACATTGATGTCTAAGATAACAAATTTGATGATTTTTGTATCCTTAATTTAGCCATTACTTCATTATCAGGGGATTCTGGAATAACTATCTACAATGGTCTCCATTATTTGGCTGTGTGTCACAGGTTAGATTCAGGTCGCTAGGGTCAAGGTCAAGGTCACACAATAAGGTAAAATGTTACCAATTTTGCGAGGATTGTACCATACATAAAGAGATTTTCAAATTCCCTGATGTAATTGTTCATTATTATTAGGCAATGAGGCACATTCAAGTCCCATGTCCCTATGACCAAGGTCAAGGTCACACAATTAACATTGCACACCCCTTTTTAATAGCTTAGTTATCCCCCGCCATAGGCGGCGGGATATTGTTTTCGCGTTGTCCGTCCTTCCGTCTTTCCGTCGTCCGGCACTTTTTGTCCGGAGCCATCAGTGAGTCATTTTGATGTGCGTCCCGCGTGCCAGACGCACATTTTTTTCTGGGGACGCATCATTCTCAAACAGGTGCGTACTCGGGACGCATTGTTTTAAAAACTCAGATTTTCAACATCGTCAAAGTTGTACATGATACCGAGTTCGATTAGTGGAGATAAGCGAAACACATGTAAACACCGTTTTGAAAAGTAGAACGGAAGTAACATTACTACATTCAAAATGTAATACGCGTATTTTGATTGGTTGAAATATATCAATTACGGCGATATATTAAAAGTTCATTGGACATTTAATTTGCTGTCCCGAATGGTAAACAAAGAAAATGCCACCCAAAAAGGTTTTCAAAATTGATCCTCAACAATTTAAACTCACTGTGTAGATATTTATCGATAACGCAGCCTCGATGTAAAACATGTGGTTTAAATGTGAAGAATAAACGGTGGAAAACACATTTTGTGTTCGTCTGTTGTGAGCGCAAACAATTATATAGTAAAGCGATGTTATTATACTTTTCTGGATTAATTGATCATTGTTGTTTTTTTCTAAAGTGACAATTAAAAATGTGCAAGTTCTGAAATAAATAGCATCTTTTATTTTTATACGGTACATACATAATAGTGATACAGATTGTACAGTATTCCGTCCTATGTAACGTAGAATGTCAGTACATATAACAACACAGACATCTGCTGTTCATACTGGAGGATGTGAGAGGGGTTTTTATGTACAGAATAATGTCTTGACCAAATTCAGAAACAGTTTAACTGTAGGGAAACAAGACAAACTTATGAGAGTGAAGTTGTGCAATTTTGTCAGGAATGAATTTATGGAAAAAGCTCTCCCTGTAAGAAGAAAAAACAAGGCGAGAAGGCTATACACCTTAAATACAGTATGAGTGTTGTTACACTAAATCTGTATTGAAGGTGTAAACGTTTGGACCAAAGCAGAAATTGTCTTTTGTCACACTGTTTGAAAGGGCTAATTTTGAACAAAATTATAAACACTAGTCATCCAATTTATTAAAACTCTAGTCAGTCCAAATTGTTAAATATGTTAAAAGTTCTCTGTTTAAGATGTTATATGTTTCACTGTTTGTTATTTAAAGTAAAACAAATAAAGATTTTACTTGCTATAAACCTATTTCTTTTTTTAGCTGTAAAATTGCATAAATTTTGAGAGCCCCTGGCTAAGGCGTATCATGTTAAGTAGATTATTTGTAACTAATTTACAAAGACACAATCTTGGACTCATTGTTTTCAGTTTGGACCCATTGTTTCAAAATATGTGAGTCCCAGGGACTCATTGATGTAGATTTCAAAATGAATCACTGAGCCATATCTTGGAAATGCTTTGGCGGATTTCATTGAAACTTGGTATGAGTATATATATATGGATAAGAGGATAATGCACGCCAAATGGCATTGTACACCATCTGTTAATAATGGAGTGATGGCCCATTGTATCTTAAAAAAAATGCTTTTTAAGCTGAGTGTCAAATATAACACTTTTGTGTCCAGAAGCATATTGTCGGGGATATCAATTGAACGAATTTGCTTGTTATCATAATTTCTTCCTAAAACATATATTTTAATGATTTTTTTTTAAATAAACTAAATTAAAACACACTGATAGCTGAGAGAGGCACAAGCTTGTCCTTACACACCATCTTTAAAGAACATTATTAATGGCATCCTTTGTAACTTAAACAAAATCATTTTCATTTTGGATATTTTCAGGCAGATCTTCATTTTAAAACTGCTTTTATAAGTTAAACCTTTATTTAAGTATATGAATGAATGATTCTATCAGTAGCTGTGTACAGAGTTATGTGTTGCAAGAATTTGGTGGGAGATATCCTTTCAACAAATTTGCTTGTTCAAACTTAAAATATGTCAACTCATCCTATAGTGAGAAAAAGTGGGGATATTGTGGTGATGTGCTTCTGTCCGTCCTGGCCACCTGCTCCTCCTACACTATTAGCACTAGAACCTTATAACTTACAAACATGGTAGCTATGAGCATATGTGCGACGGTGACAGTGACGAAATTTTGATCTGACCCCTGGGTCAAAAGTTATGGGGGTTGGGGCGGGGCCAGGTCAGAGTTTTTCACTCATTTTTATGTCCCCCACCCACTATAGTGGGGGACATATTGTTTTTGCCCTGTTTGTCTGTTGGTCTGTTTGCTCCAACTTTAACATTTGCAATAACTTTTTCAATATTCAAGATAGCAACATGATATTTGGTATGCATGTGTGTATCATGGAGCTGCACATTTTGAGTGGTGAAAGGTCAAGGTCATCCTTCAAGGTCAGAGGTCAAATTTATGTGGCCAAAATCGCTCATTTTATGAATACTTTTGCAATATTGAAGATAGCAACTTGATATTTGGCATGCATGTGTATCTCATGGAGCCGCACATTTTGAGTGGTAAAAGGTCAAGGTCAAGGTCATCCTTCAAGGTCAAAGGTAAAAAAAATAAAATCAAAGCGGCTCAGAAGGGGACATAGTGTTTCTGACAAACACATTTCTTGTTTTATGTTATTTTACATTAACTTCTTCATTTCTGCACTGATTTACTTCAAATTGATACTGAGCCTCTCTTATGACAATACAGTCAATCTCAACTATGCATGGCCCCATTACCAACCCTGGGGCGCCCCGGCCACATAGGCCACGCCCACCCAAAATTGCCTTTTACTATAATTTATTCATTTCTACACCGATTCATTCAAATTGATACTGAACCTCTCTTATGACAATACTGTCAATCTCAGCTATGCATGGCCCCATTACCAACCCTAAGGCACCCCGCCCACATAGGCCACGCCCACCCAAAATTGCCTTTTACTATAATTTCTTCATTTCTACACCGATTCACTTCAAATCGATACTGAACCTTTCTTATGACATACGGTCAATCTCAGCTATGCATGGCCCCATTACCAACCCTTGGACACCCCGCCCACATAGGCCACGCCCACCCAAAATTGCCTTTTACTATAATTTCTTCATTTCTACACTGATTCACTTCAAATTGATACTGAACCTCTCTTATGACAATACAGTCAATCTCAACTATGCATGGCCCCATTACCAACCCTGGAGCGCCCCCCACATAGGCCATGCCCACCCAAAATTGCCTTTTACTATAATTTCTTCATTTCTACACCGATTTACTTCAAATTGATACTGAACATCTCTTATGACAATACTGCCAATCTCAGCTATGCATGGCCCCATTACCAACCCTAAGGCACCCCGACCACATAGGCCACGCCCACCCAAAATTGCCTTTTACTATAATTTCTTCATTTCTACACCGATTCACTTCAAATCGATACTGAACCTTTCTTATGACATACGGTCAATCTCAGCTATGCATGGCCCCATTACCAACCCTTGGACACCCCGCCCACATAGGCCACGCCCACCCAAAATTGCCTTTTACTATAATTTCTTCATTTCTACACTGATTCACTTCAAATTGATACTGAACCTCTCTTATGACAATACAGTCAATCTCAACTATGCATGGCCCCATTACCAACCCTGGAGCGGCCCCAACATAGGCCATGCCCACCCAAAATTGCCTTTTACTATAATTTCTTCATTTATACACAGATTTACTTCAAATTGATACTGAACATCTCTTATGACAATACGGTCAATCTCAACTATGTATGGCCCCATTACCATCCCTGGGGCGCCCCGCCCATAATAGGCCACACCCACGCAAAATTGTCTTTTACTATAATTTCTTCATTTCTACACATATTTACCTCTAATTGATACTGAACTTCTCTTATGACAATATGGTCAATCTCAACTATGCATGGCCCCAATACCAACCCTGGGGCCCCCCTGGGTCAAACATGCGGCGTGGGGATACGCATCGGCCTCTGCCGCGCCATTTCTAGTTTGCCCTTAGTAATTGCTGATCAAGCTGCTTGGTGGTATTAGTCATTGTTGTTACAAGGCTCTAGTTTTCAGTTGACTGGGTTGTTGACCCAGTTGTTACAAGGCTCTAGTTTTCAGTTGGCTGGGTTGTTGATCCAGTTGTTACAAGGCTCTAGTTTTCAGTTGGCCATGTTATTAACCCAGTTGTTACAAGGCTCTAGTTTTCAGTTGGCTGGGTTATTAACCCAGTTGTTACAAGGCTCTAGTTTTCAGTTGGCTGGGTTATGAACCCAGTTGTTCAATGCTCTAGTTTTCAGTTGGCTGGGTTATTAACCCAAATGTTACAAGGCACTAGTTTTCAGTTGGCTGGGTTATTAACCCAGTTGTTACAAGGCTCTAGTTTTCAGTTGACTGGGTTGTTGACCCAGTTGTTGCAAGGCTCTAGTTTTCAGTTGACTGGGTTGTTGACCCAGTTGTTACAAGGCTCTAGTTTTCAGATGACTGGGTTGTTGACCTAGTTGTTACAAGGCTCTTGTTTTATGTTGGCTGGGTTGTTGACCCAGTTGTTTCAAGGCTCTAGTTATCCCCATGCTTTTTGGAGAAAAAGTGAGGATTATGTGGTTATCTCCGCCGTCTGTCCGTCCTGGCCACTATCTCCTCCTACACTATTAGCACTAGAACCTTAAAACTTACACACGTGGTAGCTATGAGCATATGTGCGACCGTGCACTGTTATGAATTTTGATCTGACCCCTTGGTCAAAAGTTATGGGGGTTGGGGTGGGGCCGAGATTTTCACTCATTTTTTATGTCCCCCACCCACTATAGTGGGGGACATATTGTTTTTGCCCTGTCTGTTGGTCTGTACGTTTGCTCCAACTTTAACATTTGCAATAACTTTTTCAATATTCAAGATAGCACCTTGATATTTGGCATGCATGTGTATCTCATAGAGCTGCACATTTTGAGTGGTGAAAGGTCAAGGTCATCCTTCAAGGTCAGAGGTCAAATATATGTGGCCAAAAATCGCTAATTTTATGAATACTTTTGCAATATTGAAGATAGCAACTTGATATTTGGCATGCATGTGTATCTCATGGAGCCGCACATTTTGAGTGGTGAAAAGTCAAGGTGAAGGTCATCCTTCAAGGTCAGAGGTCAAATATTTGTGGCCAAAATCGCTCATTTTATGAATACTTTGGCAATATTGAAGATACCAACTTGATATTTGACATGTATGTGTATCTCATGGAGCCGCACATTTTGAGTGGTGAAAGGTCAAGGTCATCCTTCAAGGTCAGAGGTCAAGTATATGTGGCCAAAATTGCTCATTTTATGAATACTTTAGCAATATTGAAGATACCAATTTGATATTTGGCATGCATGTGTATCTCATGGAGCCGCACATTTTGAGTGGTGGAAGTTCAAGGTCAAGGTCATCCTTCAAGGTCAAGGTCATCCTTCAAGGTCAAAGGTCAATTATTATTTTTTAAGCAACGTTCTCATGAAGCTGCACATTTTGAGTGGTGGAAGTTCAAGGTCAAGGTCATCCTTCAAGGTCAAGGTCATCCTTCAAGGTTAAAAAAAATATAAAAATTTCAAAGCGGCGTTCTCATGAAGCTGCACATTTTGAGTGGTGGAAGTTCAAGGTCAAGGTCATCCTTCAAGGTCAAAGGTAAAAAAATAAATTCAAAGCGGCGCAGAAGGGGACATAGTGTTTCCGACAAACACATTTCTTGATTTAGGTTATTTTACATTAACTTCTTCATTTCAACACAGATTTACTTCAAATTAATACTGAACATCTCTTATGGCAATAGGCTGAATCTCAACTATACATGGCCCCATTACCAACCCAGGGGCGCCCCTGGGTCAAACATTAGGCGTGGGGATACGCGTAGGCCTCTGCCTCGCCATTTTTAGTTTTCAGTTGGCTGGGTTGTTAACCCTTTAACACTTAGATACGTATTTACCCTTTACCACTTAGATACGTATTTTTAGGTTTTTGAAGTCCCTTAGAAAGTTAAATTGAATTTTAGACCTTTCAAGTTTTAAAGGCTTCAACTCCAAACCTTAGAAACTGAAGAAGTCGCAGTCTGTTCAGGTTTTATACTGTTTGCACATAACCATTTTCACTTTGCTTCTAAGTGGGAAAGGTTTAAGAGAATGGAATATTGGGTTTTAGTTTCATTTTTACAGTGTAACAGATTTTGTCCATTTTAGTTGCGAAGTACGCACAACAGTTGAGAGAGTTCATGGTACAGAATGAGATAAATCCATTAAAATCTCTCTACGCGCCACTTGTGCAGGTAATGCAGCTCCAAGCTGTGTTTTGGATTATAGCGTGTATTTTTTTTAGCTCACTGAGCACATATGCTCATGGTGAGCTTTTCTACTCGCCTTTTGTCCGTCATGTGGCGTCAACATTTGCCTTGTTAACACTCTAGAGGCCACATTTATTGTCCGATCTTAATGAATTTTAGTCAGAAGATTTGTGCCAATCATAGTTTGGACGAGTTTGAAAATAGCTCCGGTTGGTTGAAAAACATTGGCTTTAGTAAAATCTTGTTAACACTCTAGAGACCACATTTATTTTCCGATCATCATGAAAAACGGTCAGAAAATATCATGGAGATTTTAAAATGGTTCCACCAGGGGGGGGGGGCATTTTGCCTTTTATGGCTATTGTAAAAATTTGTTAACACTCTATAGAGGCCACATTTATTGTCCGATCATTATGAAACTTGGTCAGAAAATTTGTCCCAATGATATCTTGGACTAGTTTGAAAATGGTTCCACTTGGTTGAAAAACATGGCTGCCAGGGGCAGGGCATTTTTTCCTTATATGGCTATAGTGAAATCTTGTTAACACTCTTAAAGTCAAATTGATGGTCCAATCTTCATGAAACTTTGTCAGAACATTGGTTCTAATGATATCTTGGACGAGTTTGAAAATGGTTCCAGTTGGTTGAAAAACATGGCCACCAGGAGGGCAGGGCATTCTTTATATGGCTTGAGTAAAACCTTGTGTACATTCTAAAAGTCACATTTATTGTCGAATCTTCATGAAACTTGGTTAGAACATTCTAATGATATCTTGGGCTGCACAGAACAGGTCAGCTGCTTTGTTTCTCAGGTTAGCGGCCCTTGGCCTTTCAGGCCCTCTTGTTGCTTTATATTTTACAACCTGTGCCTTTTGGGTTTGGAAAAATAGCACGATGAACCATGAAATCAGGCAAAATGGATCATTATTAATATGATTATAAATGACAGTATTCCATGGTTTGTAAGTGCATGCTTAACTGCATTTTTTTAAATTATAAAGTGATACAGAATTATATAGCTGTGTGTTAAAACTAAAAAAAACAATTATTGAGTTTATTGGAAAAGTTTGGCATCATTTTACGGAAAGTTTAGTCAGATGTTTTGGGAAAAAATTTAATTCTTGCCATTGCGAAACTTCCTGTTAAGAGGCTGTTATTTAGGGCAAACAAATCACTTTAAAGCTATGTTTTGCGTTACGATTCACTGCTTTTTTTATGCCCGGTTGGAGTGGAAGGCATTAACCCTTTGCATGCTGGGAAATTTGTTGTCTGCTAAAAATGTTGTCTGCTGAATTTCTAAAATTAGCATTTTCTGTGATTTTTCTTTCAATGAATACTATCAAAATAGCAAACAGTTTGGATCCTGATGAGACGTTCTGTGGCATCTCTTCTAGATCCAAACTGTTTGCAAAGGCCTTCAAAATTCGGTTCCAGCACTGAAAGAGTTAAGAATTGCACTTGTCTGTCTGTCAGTACTTAAGTTTTTATGTCCAGAAGATTATTGCTTTGAACTCATCTTGAGCTTCTGGATGGATCTTGCTCAAACTTGTACAGTTTAATGTCCTTAATTTGTGGATGAAGGCAAAGAAAGGAATTTGGGTTGCGAATATTTTGGCAGAGCAATGGCAGTTTGTCTGTATTTTTGTCCCCTACAGGTGAAACCGGAGGGGACTTATGGTTTGCACTCTGTGTGTCAGTCTGTCTGCACAGGCTAATATGGGAGGTTACTTTATGCACATGAATTATGCCCAGAACGCCACTTCATTTATTATTGCAAAATTGCTGTAATTAAAAATATTGAGATCAAATTAACACATAGTACGTCCTTTGCTTTTAATTAAATAAGTGTGTCTTAAGTTGCTTTCACGCATGTACATACGCAGCTATTTACATTTTCAGAATATCATATTTGTCAAAACGAAACACATAAAAGTCTATGTTTAAAAGTTAATGACCTTGGCTTTCAAAAAACTGATGCATGTAGAGATATATGATTTTTTTTTTGTTAAACCAAGTGCCTATTGAAAATTGATGTATTATATATATTTTGAAAAGCATTTATCAATTCTTAGATTAAAGGGAATTTGTGGAAAACCTGTGCTTCTTTTTAAAGGCCTTACAGTTAGTGAGTTATATATAAAATAAAAACGTTTTCGGTGGGGGGGGGGGGTTCGGTATAATTTTCCAGCGTCATTTCACATGGCCCACTTTTTGGACCTATGAAAATTTACTATGCAAAATGAAGTGAAGTATAGTAATACTCAATAATCAGCACTTAACGTCATTGTAATATTTGAGATTTTTAAATATGAGCTCTGTGAAAAGGGGTTTTAATAGATGTTCACAAAGTGTCTTCACAAATTAGACTGCGAAGACCGCAGAGGCTCATCAGAGATTACAATTTTTGACTCATGGAATTTTTTGTCTCCTCTTTACAAAAATCCAGTTGAGGTAGACAGTGTCATCCCTGATAAGCCTGTGCGGACTGCACATGCTTAACTGGGACGACACTTAACACCCATGCATTTAACACCGTTTTATTACAGCTTGACTTGTATTTTTTCTCTCTCTTGATAGTTTCCGCTGATGTTGTCCATGTTTCTCGGACTGAGAAGCATGGCCGCTCTCCCCGTGGAGAGTTTCAAGTCGGGAGGGGCCCTCTGGTTCACGGATCTCACAGTGCCGGACCCCTACTTTGTGCTGCCTGTTGTCACCTTTGCCTCCCTGTTGCTAATTGTAGAGGTATGTTAATATAGTTTCTGATCCATGCTTTATCTAGTATCAGACAGATGCTTACACAAATGGTAACATTTACATGATAGTTTTTACGTTTTTTCTACAGCATTATTGCTTGTCGCCAAAAAGTTGTTAACTTCCGTGATCGCTGTTATAGAATACTGTTTGAAACATATGCACGTTATATAAAGCAGTGGTTGACTTTATTTGAAAGTTGTATAACTCGGCTTTTTCAAAGATCGATTCTGTTTATATATAATCATAAAGATATTTATGGTAATGATCACATACAGAATCACGGATAGAGAAGGATAAAAACGAAATTAACCTCCGTGATTGCAGTAAACAGAAATTCTAATAAGTTTTCATGTCACTGATTGCATTTCAATTTAATTTTTTGCTTATATACAAAATCAGGACCACTTAATTTCTTTAATTTCATTGTTTTCTTATTTAAAGTGCCAAAAACATTGCCATATTTTAACTTCTGTGACCGTTAACATCTGTTATAAAATCGGTATAAATCGATTAACCTTAAGTGAGTCGCAGACACTGACAATAGTAACGCTGAGCAATGGAATAAAGTTGATATTGGTGATTATTGTGCAGCTTTGTACGATTCTGAGTGGTACATAGGGTTTGTTACGGAAATTGATGACACAGAAAGCAAAACAAAAATCAACTTTATGGACGAAGTTGGGAAGAGAGAAATATCTTTCCACTGGCCATCAAAACGTGACGAAACTTGGATATCTTAACGAAGATCCTAGTGCCGTACGCTTATGGGTCTAGAAAAAGATTCTTTACACCAGGGAGTGATCTACTTGATCTTATTGAGCGAATATATGAACAGAGTACAGAGGTAAAAAATTATTAACTTCCGTTTCCAAACATACTGATATCTGAAAGACCATTAACGCATGTAAAGTTTGCAAATATGAACTATTTAGAAGTTTGTCGTCTTAAACATGTAAAGAATGTTGCTTAGGCGATCGAATCTGTGTGTGAATTTATATATAATATGGTGAAGTTTGAGTAGTAGATCCAATATTCATGAGTTAAAAATGTTACTAGTTTTTAGGGCTGTTACCACAGTAATTCAGTATGTTTATTTAAATATTAACAGCCATTTCTGCAGTGTATGATGACAAATACTTACATAGTTGTGATAAAACTAGCCTTAGCATATGGTTTTTTTTGTTTAAATTTACAACGAAGTAAACGGAAAATAAACTTCCGTTACATTTCACATTTCTTAAAAATATATATTTACTCACACGTGGCGGCGCATAGGTTGGTGTCAATATGTATCTAACGCTGCGCTACATATAAATTAATACTTGTATGGTATAATTTGAAATTTAGAAAGTTATTCGTGTGTTTGTATTAGAATGTTCCAGTTAAAACTACATTCTTCTTATTTGTGAGGTTGTCGATACGCTCCCAAAATGCCGCGTATGTGTGTGAATATGTTTCCAGTAACCTTACTAAAATTTTTATTTATATTTAGCTACTAAATATTATATTATATTTTATTGTATTCTAAGAAAATAAGGACCGTGTTTGTCATTTGAAAAAAGTTGATGTTACTGTTAACTTCCGTTACTTTTTACTTTTGCTTGTTTGTTTAAGTGTTACACAGCAAATACGTTGGTTTCTAGGGCTTGTCATGCTGTTATGTCAGATACATAATGAATGGCTGGTTTAAAAAATATACAAAATTATTCTGTTGATCTTTTCTTTTCTTGCAATGTAAATGTAACTAATGCAAAATGAAGGAATAACTGTAAACAAAAGCTATGCCATCTGAATAGTCAAATATCTCATCAGCTGTTGGTGATTTGTATCATGATTCTATCGTACCATACGTTGGAATGTGTTCATGATATCGTCATTTGCCAGAAATTTCCGATTTATATCTCCAGAACAGAAGGATTGACAATAAAATGATCCAAGTAGAAGTTTAACTTCCGTTACTTGAAAAATACTCTAATTAATACGATTGTGAATATTTTGAAAAAGGTAAATAATTGATTAGAGCAAAAAAATGCTCATACTTCTGAATAATTGTTCTTTTGAAAACCGTTTCTAATTGTATGATCTAATGACATTGATTTTTTACTATTTTGCAAGGTCTATGGCACCAAAAAAACGAGAATGGCTGATTAAAGCTTACTTTAATATCAGATCCATTCTTACACACATATCTTAGCCATGATTACTTGCATAACTGACAATCATATTTACACCATATCTTACCAAATGCTTACACCATATCTTACCAATGCTTACACTATATCTTATGAATGCTTACACCATATCTTTCCAAAGGCTTACACCATATCTTACCAAAACTTACACCATATCTTACCAATGCTTACGCCATATTATAACAATGCTTACACCATATCTAACCAATGCTTTCACCATATTTAACAAATGCTTACACCCATATATTACCAATACTTACATCCATATGTAACTTATGCTCACACCATATCTTACCAATGCTTACACCATATCTTACCAATATTTACACCCATATCATACCAATGCTTGCACCCATATCTTACCAATTCTTACACATATCTTACCAATGCTTACACCATATCTTACCAATTCTTACATCATATCTTACCAATGCTTACACCATATCTTACCCATACTTACACCCATATCTTATCAATGCTTACATCATATCTTACCAATGCTTACACCACATATTTTCAATGCTTACACCATATCTTGCCAATGCTTACACCTATATTTTACTAATGCTGACATCATATCTTACCAATACGTACACCAATATATTACCAATGTTTACACCATGTCTTACTCATGCTTACATTTATATCTTACCAATACTTAAACCAAATCTTACCAATGCTTACACCATATCTTACCAATGCCTAAACCATATCTTACCAATGCTTAAATCTTAGCCTACAAATGCTTACACCATATCTTACCAACACTAACACCAATATCTAACCAATGCTTACACCATATCTTACTACTGCTTACACCATATCTTACCAATGCTTACACCCACATCTTACCAATACTAACACCCATATCTTACCAAACATACACCATATCTTACCAATGCTCACACCATATTTTACCAATATACACCCATATCTTACCAATGCTTACACCATATCTTACCAAAGCTTACACCATATCTTACCGCTTACACCTTATCATAACAATGCTAACACAATATCTTACTAAAGCTTACACCATATCTTACCAATACTTAAACCTATATCTTACCAATGCTTACACCATATCTTACCAATGCTTAAACAATATATTTACAATGCTTACACCATATATTACCAATGCTTAAACAATATCTTAACAATGCTTACACCATATCTTACCAATTCTTAAACAATATCTTAAAAATGCTAAAACCATATCTTACCAATACTTACACCATATCTTACCAATGCTTACACCATATCTTACCAAAGGCTTACACCATATCATAACAATGGTTACACCATATCTTACCAATGCTTACACCATATCTTACCAATACTTACACCCATATCTTACCAATGCTTACACCATATCTTACCAATGCTTAAAGCCACACACCTTGAAATGAAGTACATGGCATATAAAATTTAAGTATAAATAAGAAACATATTTTATCTATGCCAATTAGAATATATTTGGTGGTTACAAGATAGAAATCCGTCTCTTTTGGGCTTTAAAACTTATAAAATAATCGCGTTTGTCGAAATGGACGTATTTGTCTTGAAATCCTACTTTCGGTTTTAAATGCGGTACCGTTTGAAAAATAATAAATTACATGCAAACTAGGCTAAAGATTTAATTTTATCTATCTCAATTAGAATATATCTGGTGGTTACAAGGTAGAAATGCATCTGTTTACGCTGTAAAACTTAAAATTAATCGCGTTTGTCCAAATGGGACGTATAAGTATAGAAATCCTACTTTCGGTTTAACAATTTAAAATAATAATAAATTTCTTGCTAACTAAGCTATAGATTTAAGGACAATTTTTCACACTTTCAAATTACATCTTTATGTATTGATTAACGTGTACTTCATTTCAAGGTGTGTGGCTTTAAACAATATCTTAACAATGATTACACCATATCTTACCAATGCTTAAATGATATAACAACAATTTTTACACCACATCTTAACAATGCTTACACCAAATCTTACCAATGCTTAAATGATATCTTAACAATGCTTACACCATATCTTACCAATGCTTAAACAATATCTTAACAATGCTTACACCATATCTTACCAATGCTTAAACTATATCTTAACAATGCTTACACCATATCTTACCAATGCTTAAACAATATCCTAGCAATGCTTACACCATGTCTTACCAACGCTTAAACGATATCTTAACAATGCTTACACCATATGTTACCAATACTTAAACAATATCTTAACAATGCTTACACCATATCTACCCATGCTTACATCACATCTTACCTATGCTTACACCATATCTTACCTATGCTAACACCATATTTTACCAATGCTTAAAACGATGAATGCTAACACCCATATCTGAATGATGCTTACCCCCGTATTTGACCCAAAACTTACTTTATGACTCTTACTTGCTCACATTTATCATGAAATCATTTCCTGTGTCTGGTCAATTTACATAATATAAATAGAACACTTTTACTGTAGTAAAGCATAGACTCAGTTTATTTTTAACAATTTTTTTTCTGGGTTTATAGAAACCATAGCATGAAATTATAATTCAGGGCATACGTTTAAAGCTATAAATTTAAGTGAAAATTACTTATGCATAAAATATATTATTCAAAGCTGTAGGAGGTTAATAATCTCCTTGGGTTGTACCTATGGTTTATAGCTTTATCATTGCAGATAAATCATTCTGGTTCATGGGTGAAGTAATTACCAAAGTGATAGATCTTGTATATTAATAGCTTTGTGATATTAAATGAAAGATCTAGTATATGAATAGCTTTTGTGTGCTTAGGTGATAGATCTAGTATATTAATAGCATGTGTATGTTTAAATGATATATATTGTATACTAAGAGATCTGGTGTGCTTAATTGATAAATCTTATATATTTATAGCTTGGGTGTGCTTAAGAGATAGATCTTGTATAGTAAGAGCTCTGGTTCGATTAAGTTATAAATCTTGTATATTAATAGCTTTGTGAGATTACATGAAAGATCTAGTATATGAATAGCATTTGTGTGCTTAAGTGATAGATCTGGAATAGTAAGAGCTTGGATGTGCTTAAGTGAGAAATTTTGTATACTCAGAGCTAGGGTGTGCTTAAATGATAAATTTAGCATTATCAGAGCTTGGGTGTGCTTAAGTAATAAATCTTGTGTAGTCAGAGCCAGAGTGTATCTTGATATATCTTGTATAGTAAGAGCTTGGGTGTGTTAATTGAAAAAAAATAGTATACTCAGAGCTCTGGTGTGCTTAAGTGATAGATTGTGTATAGTAAGAGCTTGGGTGTGCTTAAGTGATAAATTTAGTATACTCAGAGCTCTGGTGTAAAGTATTAAGGTTTATTTATTAATGTAATAACAGCTCTGGTGTGTTTAAGTGATTTATCTTGTATTGAAAGGGCTTGGGTGTGCTTAAGTGTGATATATCTTATATAAAAAGAGCTTTGGTGTGTGTGTTTCCAGGTTGGATCTGAGTCTACAAAGGCGTCCCATATGGCCCATCACATGAAGTGGTTCATGCGAGCCATGCCTGTAGTAGCTATGGTCATCACAGCCAGTCAGCCTGCGGTAAGCAAGCTTACTGATATTTTAAATTAGTTTATTCGCATACACATTGGTGTATTACATGTTGGATGCAAATTGTTATTGATATAAACAATTTATTTCATATGCCAATATTCACCAAATTTTGTACTTGGAGAAAGCACCCCTTACCACTTAGATACACATGTTGATGCATTTGTAGTCCCATAGAAAGTTAAATTTAATTAAATACCTTTATTACTAAATTCACGTTGTAAAGGCTTCATATCCATCCCTTAGCTACTGATTAGCAGCAAACAGCATACAATCTGAACAGACTGCGAATGACTTGCAGGCTGTTCTGGTTTTATGCTGTTTGCACATAGCCATTTCACTTTGCTTTTAAGTGGGAAAGGGTTAAGAAAGAAAGAAATATGCAACTGTGTTAGTTTATGCGTCTGATGTTTACTTATCAAATTGGGAAGGAATTGTAATGTACAAAAAAAAAACAATAATGTGGTAATTGCTCCTAAGATAGTAATCTTTAAATATAAGACTCATCCCTTTTTACTCTGTCATAAAAGTAACAAGGTAAGATTAAGATATCATCATTTTAATCTACCGGTATTTGTATTTTCATAGCATGATTTAATTGATATGATTTTCAAACGTGGACAAAGTTCTTTGACCATAAATTGATTTTTCATTTTCCATATTTTTGTGTAATTTTGGCCGGAGTCCTGTGTTTACAAACATGTTTTTTTTTAAACTGAACTTGTACATTTGCTTGTTATCCCTTGCCATAGGCGGAGGGATACTGTTTTGGTGTTGTCCGTCTTTCCGTCCGTCCTTCCGTCTTTCCGTCCGTCTGTCCGGAGCCATATCTTGGTAGTGCTTTGGCGGATTTCATTGAAACTTGGTATGAGGATATTTATGGATAAGAGAAAGATGCACGCAAAATGGTATTGTACACCATCTGTAAATAACAGAGTTATGGCCCTTTGTTTCTTGAAAAAATGCTTTTTGTGTGTGTCCAGAGCAATATCTTGGAAATGCTCTGGCGGATTTCATTGAAACTTAGTATGGGTATGTATATCAATAAGAGGATGATGCACACCAAATGGCATTGTACACCATCTGTTAATAACGGAGTCCTTTGTATCTTGTAAAAATGCTTTTTTAAGTGTCAAATATAACACTTTTGTGTCCAGAAGCATATTGGCGGGGGATATCAATTCAACGAATTTGCTTGTTTTTAATCTTTTCATTTAAATTTTGAAATGCATGTCTCAAAATGTTTTCATTATGTCATCTGAAATTGGAGGAATACAAGGAACTTATCTGTGCAATATTGTCTTATGTATAAACATGGTTGCTTTTAAGCAAATACATATTAGAAAAGGCGCACATGTATTATAGTTTTATTATGCCCCTGGTAGGTTAGCATATAGCGGTTGAACTGTATGTCAGCTTGTCAGTCTGTGCGTCTGTCCGAAAACTTTAACATTGGCCATAACTTTTTCAATATTGAAGATAGCAACTTGATATTTGGCATGCATGTGTATCTCATGAAGCTGCACATTTTAAGTGGTGAAAGGTCAAGGTAAAGGTCATCCTTCAAGGTCGAAAGTAAAAAATACAATCCAAGGGAGGTAATAATCTTTAAATGGGAGATAATTTCTAAACCTGCCAAATGATATATTGAAATTTTATTTCAAAGCGGCGCAATAGGGGGCATTGTGTTTCTGGCAAACACATCTCTTGTTTCTTCTCTAGTTTACAACCTTTGGTCAACAACTAAAGACATTAAAATGTGCGCACACAAATGCATCCAAGTACAGGTACTGTATTAAAATCACTAGAAGAGGAAAGTGAGGAATTATTTTGAATTGTTCACCATTTCAGGCACTTGCCTTTTACTGGACGGTAAACAACATAATGAGTCTTATAGTGGCCATGCTGTTTAAGACAGATGTAGTTAAACGAGTGTTCAAGATTCCACAGATCTACAATGAAAAAGTCAAGCCAGAGAGCAAGGGCTTTGTGCAAGGCTTTAAGGATAGTAGGTACCACAGTATTCCCTAGGCTCTATCCCTATAACCTTGAATACTCCAGCCAAGTATTACTGGGCTAATTGATATATGTACAGCCATAGGGATAGTAGAAACCGGAGTGGATTATTGCAAAGCTCAATGATATATGCAATGCCTTAGGGATAGTAGGTACCAGAGAGGATTATTGCCAAGCTCAATGATATATGCATAGCCATAGGGATAGTAGGTAACAGAGTGGATTATTGCAAAGCTCAATGATATATGAAATGCCATAGCGATAGTAGGTATCAGAGAGGATTATTGCCAAGCTCAATGATATATGCATAGCCTTAGGGATAGTAGGTAACAGAGTGGATTATTGCAAAGCTCAATGATACATGCAAGGCTTGAGGGATAGTAGGTACCAGAGTGGTTTATTGCCAAGGTCAATGATATATATGCACAGCCATAGGGATAGTAGGTACCAGAGTGGATTATAGCCAAGCTCAATGATATACATGTATGCAAGGCCATAGGAAAAGTAGGAAGGTACCAGTGTGGATTATTGCCAAGCTCAATGATATATGCAAGGCAATAGGGATAGTAGGTACCAGAATGGATTATGCCAAGCCCAATGATATATGCACAGCCATAGGGATAGTAGGTACCAGAGTGGATTATTGCCAAGCTCAATGATATATGCAAGGCCATAGGGATAGTAGGTACCAGAGTGGATTATTGCCAAGCTCAATGATATGTGCAAGGCCATAGGGATAGTAGGTACCAGCCTGGATTATTGCCAAGCTCAATGATATGTGCACAGCCATAGAGATCGTAGGTACCAGAGTGGATTATTGCAAAGCTCAATGATATATGCAAAGCCATAGGGATGGTAGGTACCAGAGTAGATTATTTCCAAGCTCAATGGTATATGCAAGGGGATAGTAGGTACCAGAGTGGATTATTGCAAAGCTCAATGTTATATGCAAGGCTTTAGGGATAGTAGGTGCCAGAGTGGATTATTGCAAAGCTCAATGATACATGCAAGGCTTTATGGATAGTAGGTACCAGAATGGATTATTGCAAAGTTCAATGATATATGCAAGGCTTTAGGGATAGTAGGTACCAGAGTGGATTATTGCAAAGCTCAATGATACATGCAAGGTTTAGGGATAGTAGGTGCCAGAGTGGATTATTGCAAAGCTCAATGATATACGCAAGGCTTTAGGGATATTAGGTACCAGAGTGGATCATTACTTAGGTCAATGAGATATGCACTGTCATAGGGTTAGTACGTATCAGAGTGGATCATTGCAAAGCTCAATGATATATGCAATGCCATAGGGATAGTATGTACCAGAGTGGATAATTGCAAAGCTAAATGATACATGCAAGGCTTTTGGGATAGTAGGTACCAGAGTGGATTATTACAAAGCTCAATGATATATGCACAGCCATAGGGATAGTAGGTAGCAGAGTGGATTATTGCAAAGCTCAATGATACATGCAAGGCTTTAGCGATAGAAGGTACCAGAGTGGATTATTGCAAAGCTAAATGATACATGCACAGCCATAGGGATAATAGGTACCAGAGTGGATTATTGCAAAGCTCAATGGTACATGCAAGGCTTTAGGGATAGTAGGTACCAGAGTGGATTATTGCAAAGCTAAATGATATATGCACAGCCATAGGGATAATAGGTACCAGAGTGGATTATTGCAAAGCTGAATGGTACATGCAAGGCTTTAGGGATAGTAGGTACCAGAGTGGATTATTGAAAAGCTCAATGATATGTGCACAGCCATAGGGATAGTAGGTACCAGAGTGGATTATTGCAAAGCTCAATGATACATGCAAGGCTTTAGGGATCGTAAGTACCAGAGTGAATTATTACAAAAGTAAATGATACATGCAAGGCTTTTGGGATAGTAGGTACCAGAGTGGATTATTGTAAAGCTAAATGATACATGCAAGACCATAGGGATAGTAGGTACCAAAGTGGATTATTGCATAGCTCAATGATATATGCAAGGCCATAGGGATAGTAGGTACCAGAGCGGATTCTTACAAAGCTCAAAGATATATGCAAGGCCATAGGGATAGTTGGTACCAGAGTGGATTATTGCAAACCTCAAAGATATATGCACAGCCATAGTAATAGTAGGTACCAGAGTAGATTATTGTAAAGCTAAATGATACATGCAAGGCCATAGGGATAGTAGGTACCAAAGTGGATTATTGCATAGCTCAATGATATATGCAAGGCCATAGGGATAGTAGGTACCAGAGCCGATTCTTACAAAGCTCAAAGATATACGCAAGGCCATAGGGATAGTAGGTACCAGAGTGCATTATTGCAAACCTCGAAGATATATGCACAGCCATAGTGATAGTAGGTACCAGAGTGCATTATTGCAAAGTTATTAAATGAGATATTCACTAATGTGAGGATAGCAGTATTTATTGAGGAGTGTAATTGGGCTTTATGAAATATTCAAGGCCATAGGGATAATAGGAACCATCATAGATTATAACAAGTCTAATTAATCCATGCGTGGCTTTAAGTATAGGTAAGTACCAATATGGAGTGTGAGCACAATTAAAATATTAAGGCTAGGCCATAGGGATGGTATTAACAACTGTGGATTATTTCAAAGCTAAAAATTATATGCAAAGCTTAAGGGAGAGCAAATAACACTTTGAAGTGTAAGTAGGCTCAATGATATGTATAAGGCTTTAGGGATAGAAGATAGCATTGTTGAGTATAACTTGGCTTAATATCCCCGGCCTTAGGCGGAGGGATATTGTTTTGGCATTTTCCGTCGATCCTTCCGTCCGTCTGGAGCCATATCTTGGAAGTGCTTTTGCGGATTTCAATGAAACTTGGTATGAGTATATATATATGGATAATAGGATTATGCACGCCAAATGGCATTGTACACCATCTGTTAATAACAGAGTTATTGCCCTTTGTATCTTGAAAAAATGCTTTTTTGTGTGTCCGGAGCCATATCTTGGAAGTGCTTAGGCGGATTTCATTGAAATTTGGTATGTGTGTCCAGAAGCATATTGGCGGGGGATATCAATTCAACAAATTTGCTTGTTGATTATACAAGATTTAAGTGGATACTAGGTTCTACTGTGGAGCATAACTTGGTTAAATGATATATACAAGGCTTATGGGTAAGTAATTACATCTGTGTAGTATAACCTATGATATATTCAATACTTTCGTGGAGTATAGGTACCACTGGGGAGTAAACGTGTAGCTGGGCTCAATAATATATTCAAGGCTTTAAGGATAGTAGGTGCCACTGTGGAATATTACTGGCCTAAATGATAAATGAATGTCTTTAAGGATAGTTGTGAAATACAAGTGGGCTTAATGTTATATGTAAGACTTACGTGGATAGCAGGTACTATTGTGGATTATAACTGGTTCATTGATATGAGTCGCGTTCTGAGAAAACTGGGCATAATGCATGTGCGTAAAGTGTCGTCCCAGGTTAGCCTGTGCAGTCTAAATTGGATTTTTGCCAAGAAGAGACTTCATTTAAACGAAAAATGTCATAAAAGCGTCAAGTTTTGGCCCTGATTAGCCTGTGCTAATGCAGTATGCCCTGTTTTCTCAGAACAAGACACATATATTTAAGACTTTGGGGATTGTAGGCTAAGCAATGGGGAGTATTACTTAAGTCATTGATATATGTAAGGCTTTAAGAATAGTAGGTTCAACTATGGATTATTGCAAGGCTAATGTTTGAATGAATTGCTTAAAGGATAGTGGGTACAACTGTTGAATATACGTGGGTTCATCGATGTATTCAAGACTTGAGGGATAGTAGGTATCACTGTGGATTCATGCTGGTCTCAATCAGATATGCAAGGCTTCAAGGATATCAAGTCACACTGCGAACTATTACAAGGATCAATGACATATCTGTGATAGCAGATACAGCTAGGGATTTTCTAGGCCCCATGATACTTGTATATGGAAGGAACTATGGAAATTTGAAACCACTCTGCAATGATGTATGGACACACTATAGGTACCACTGTAAATTATTATTGGCCAGGATGATCCATGAAGGGCATTATGGATAGTAGGTACTGTTGGCAATTATTGCAAGGCTCAGTGGTAAACGCAGGGCATATGGGGGTAGTAGGTACACTGGTGTATTATTACAAGATTTAATGATATATGGAAGGCTTTAGAGATAGCATTTGTCAATGAATTATCATACTGCTCAATGATATATGGAAGGCTCTAGGAATAGTATGTTCCTCTTGGCATTATTTCATGGCATTTAGGTTTTAGGTAACTAGGTGGATTGTTGCAAGGCGTATTTATGTATGGAAGGCTTTAGGAATTATTGGTTGCACTGTTAAGTATTGGAATTATTTGTTCCACTGTTAGGTATTGGAAGGCTAAATGATATATATGAGTCATAACTAACGTTCAATAAAAAATAGGTTAACTGTTTAACGTACTTTTGTTCATGATCATACCCATTTGTGAAACAATATTCTTATCAAAGTTTGCGTAAGTAGATATATCTGTTTTATTATTAGCATGTGACAGATGGAATATGTATAGTATCAAACCTTAACAAATAGTTTGTTATGCTTTCTTGAGTATATCTTAGTTGCCTCCTGCATTAATTGATGCAGCAATTGGATAGCCAAATTTATGCTCTGAGCGAGTGTTCGATACATAGATAAAGTCAAGGTTTTATATTTATAATATATTATTGATAGTTTCAATTTTTCTTCCATATTGAATGCATAATTTTAGACTCACATGAGCTGCAAATTCCTGACTTTATTACTTCAGTAATGGAGGATTCAAAACGTAAGAAGAGTGCAGTCAACAGGAAAGTTATCGAAGACATGGAGTTCAGAAAGGCGGGAACTGGCCCGGTACCTAAAACGTATGCATATGACCCAACCAAGAGGAGGAGTGCAACTGGGTAACCATGGAAACGAATACTTGAGAAACGCTAGGTGTTTGCTAGATCGTTTACGGCACATAAATATCTTCTTTTTATTGTGCTGATGTATTTTTAAAATGTTGAAGTAATACAAAAATTCATGCAATTGTTATTGTGGTTTATCGACAGCTGTGCATTTGATATCTAAAGCGTGTCATTCTTAAGTATTTTTACTATTGACTGCGCCGCTTGTAGTTGGAAAACGGCATGTAGTCAGAGGTTGAATACGAACATAAGAGACCTTGTTAAAAATTAATCCTTTGTTCCAAAAAAAGAAGCAGGGCATAACTCTGGGTGCTCACTAGCTTTTTTACAGCGCTGACTTTTCCATTGTGCTATGGTAGTTAAAATGTTGAGAGCATATTATAGTTTGTGACATGTTACCATCTTAAAAAACACTTCATGCTTTAAGTTTTTCTATGAAACTGTTATTGTTAATGTGGTATTAAAATGTCATTGCAGTGTGTACAAAAAAAGCACTAAAATTATGTAACTGATTTTTGAGTTGTTTATTAATTTTTTTTTTCTCATTTATTTTTCCATGTTTGATATTTATATTGACACCAGTAACATTTGCAAATATAAAACATGGGTTCTATAAAATAAAAGTCACATTCATTCAAATTATTTTGAGATGTACATAAGTATATCGAAATATGCTACAGTGTAAACATTCATAAAAGTCTTTACACAAACAACATATATTGTTACACAAAACACGCACACAGACATACACACACACACACATAATCACACACACGCATTCACACACAACAAACAATGTGTTTAGACGGTTCTTGAAAAAAATACAAAAAATATAAACATAACATTTTCAAACATGTTCAAATCATAATAAAAAAGCTCTTAATTCTAGCTTGGGTTAAAGTTATACGTTAGGTTGACGTTTAATAAAAACATAAAACATACTAGTGTTAAGATTATGGGCACATATGTATTCAAAGAAATTATCTAAGTAGTATTGGTTGAAAAATATCTAATAAAGTGGATCCATTTTTGATTATGTTTTTCAAGTTTGTTTTTAATGAGGGCAATTTCTGCTTCTGTCTGTATTTTTAGCTTAAGATAATTCTTAAAAATATTGAAGTTTGTGATGCATTTTTTAATTTTCATGTTAAATATGAATGTTTTTATTAAAATTAATATAAAATTCAAAACATTGCTGTAAACTTTTTTGTCGATAATGCCAAAAAAGGCCATTTCTTTGTTTAATTTTACTTCAATATTCACTTGTTTTAGAAAGTACTGCAGTTTTGTCCATAATTCTTGAATGTGAGCGCATTCCCAAAATAAGTGGTCAATTGTTTCAATGTCTGATTGGCAAAACTCGCACAAACTACACTCTTTCAGTCCGCATTTTGTTAAAAATTTATTTGTTGGTATTATTCGAGATAAGAATTTATATTGGAAGTTACGCAGATATGTATCAATTGTTGACTTAATAGGAATTATATATATAATTCTCCAGTCGGTATTTTCGTTTAGATTCAATTGTTTTTTCCATTTCATTTCAGTACTGTTTATTAATTTTTAGGCTTTAAACAAAACAACTATATCAATATTTGAGTAACCTCATAAATGTGCCATTAAGAACAAAATTTAGCCTAAAAAGTGAGACAACTGTTGAAAATGATGTATCTCTGTATATACATTATAAACTTTATCATTATCAGTTTATCACTGACACAAATTGACACGAACATTTGTTCATGAGTTATCATAAGATAAGCAAATTAGGAGAAAAAACTAGCGCATTAAGGGTGTTTTGTTTGGCAATTACAGTTTAAATGCATATAGTAGAATAAATTTATGATAACAGTAAAACGAATCTGTGCTAAACTTATGCACAGTTAATTGCAATCGAAAAGAATCTTAGTATTAAGTTCTGGGTGCTAATTATTATGTGAGGGATTGCTGTAATACAGATGTATCTGATTGAGATAACACACATAAATCATTGCGATCAAACGCATATCTCATTGAGATAACATACATATAAAATTGAGACAAACACATATCTCATTGAGTTTATGCATACAAATTGAGATCAAACATATCTCATTGAAATCACACACATGTCTAATTGAAATCACGCACATTTCTAATTGAGATCACACACATCTCATTAAGATCATACATATCTTATTGAGATCACACACATCTGTTTTGCATGGGATATTTAAAACGTGTCATAAATAAATATTTTCACTCTAGTCTAGGCAGTTCGTAGTAAGGTAACCGCATGCCGTCAGAGATTTATACACACAATAGAGACATCGGCGAAAATTACTCATCCGTCCTAAAAAAATACATCCATAAAAATATATCAAACGCTGTTCTCCTGTTAGCTGTGACCAGTGCACAACTCAGGGCGCACACGTTTCTTGAGTAAATGCCTGGTAATGTTCTGATATTAGCATAAAGTAGCCGACAGCTATCCCCTTAAAAAATCTCGTAATCAGACATACAATTATAAATATGTTTCTTGGACTGGCTTTCAATGACCTTCATTTTCAAATCACTGTTTTCACGTGAACTTGTCCAATTGCACATAATTCGAAGGAAGCCTTCCCTTTATTAAAGTAAGCATCGGGGTCCAAAAAATACTTTTTATATGGTCTCTAAAGTGCTTTTTTTATTGAAAATGGGACAAGACATTGATTTAATTGTGAAGTTCAAATTGAATACGTACAAATGACAATGTTTAACGGATTAAGTTGAAAATAATGATATATAGAAAATTAATCTATTCTGAGGTGACAATCAATTAACGAGGAATTCATGAGTATTCATCAGAATATCAAGATCACAATCAACATTGAAAAAGCCTTTTTATGCCCCCGGATCGAAAGATCGGGGGTATAATGTGTATGGCCTGTCTGTCAGTCAGTCAGGCATTGTGTGTGTCACAAAACTTTAACTTTGGGTAAACTTTTATAACTTGCAATATTGGAGATATCAACTTCATATTTGGCATGCATGTGTATCTCATGGAGCTGCACATTTTGAGGGGTGAAAAGTCAATGTCAAGGTCATCCTTCAAGGTCAAAGGTCAAATATTGTATTTTTCGTTCCTAAAACTTTAACCTTCGTTAAAGTTTGGTCATAACTTTTTGAATATTGAAGATAGCAACTTGATATTTGGCATGCATGTGCATCTCATGGAGCTGCACATTTTGAGTGGCTAAAGGTCAAGATCATCGTTCAAGGTCAAAGGTAAAATTTATGGCTTCAAAGCGGCGCAATAGGGGGGCATTGTGTTTCTGACAAACACATCTCTTGTTTATCATATAATTGTCAGATTGGGTATGATAATTGCTACAATACACCATGTCACATATTGCCTACGATATAATACTAATAATAGTTTTAAATAGATATGCAAACGTACACCATAACGTCAAACTAGATGAGAAGAACGCACAAAGAAATGGCCTATTGCTCATTTCGCTGATGAGTTATGCCTTGGGTAAGCATGCGGCTAATTGTTGTTTAATCTTATGTAACTGGCGGACTAACGTCCATATACGTCCGTTGCATGCGTCATATTACGGCATTGCCTTTGGGCACGTGCTTTTGCACACGTTCCCGTCGGAAATTCACACGTCACGTGAAGATTGGGTGTTCCAATCTATATTAACACGGTGTTCTTCAGAAGAGAACTCTGTATCACACACACCGCTAGATATTGCAGTAATAAAACTTGTTAATGGCATGGGGTCGATAGGCCGCTGCATTTAGCTTGTTGTTCAGAATATATTTTACGAATATCGGAAAACGTTGTTAGAATTAAATCAACATAAATAAATCGCTATACACTGAAACTGAGTTGTGTACGTTTATTATGCTTCAAAGACTACGTGACAACCGACGATGTCAATGATTCTTTTAAATTATGTGTTTATCATGATCAAGGTGATAACTTATAACGTCATGACTAAATAGATCTGGTCACTCGAAATAGTTTGATCATAGATGCTCTCAATTGTCTGGGACTGAGTCACCTGCATGCTTTGTAACCCAAGAGGAACAGATTGAGATCGAAGCTCACACATTTGATGAATTATTCGCATTTTACCCATAACCTCAATACGCATGAAGAGTTTCTGTAAGTAATTTCTTCAAGTTTTCTCCTTTATCGGGCTGTGTCACCGATAAGACTCTGGTCTCTAGGGTCGAAATCACATACTGATGTCAAGTGCAAATAATTTTGATTGAATATGCCTTATTTTGTTATTATTAATTTTGATTAAACACGTCTTATTTTGTTTGGAATCTACCTTAAATCAAGGTTCTCAATCATCTGGCACCGAGTAACATTCAAGACACACAACTCTTGATGCTAGGTCGAAATTACACATTTAGGTCAAGGATCACAAATTCGATGAAATTTTTTATATAAGTTTGACATAACTTCACTTTGCATGAAGCGATTTTGCAATAAATGTCTACAATGTATCTGAATGTGTGTCACAGGTAAGACTCCGGTCTTTATGGTTAAGGTCACACACGGATGTCAAATGTTACAGATTGCGATTAAATGTGCATAATTATTGGGTTTGGGTTCAACCATACATCAAAATTTTAGATCATTCGTGACTAGGTCGCCTGCAAAACTCATAAGCCTAGACGCAAGGTCATGGTTACACTATGATGTCAAACATCACAGATTTAATGCCTTTATCTTATTAAGCCAGTACTTTTCTACGCATCAAGGGATTCTGTATCAACCATTATACGTACGTGTTAACCTTTATGGCTGTGTGTCACAGGTAAGACTTGGGTCTTTAATGTCAAGTTTAAATACTCGTATTTTATTAGGATGCTACTGTACATCAACGTATTTGCAACTTTCCGCATACACAATTTATTTGGCGGAGGATATCAATTCAAAGAATTGTTATCTATGGTTCTTTCAACCACAAACGTAACCAAATGCATAGATCAAAGGAACATACATTTCGTAACGCTAATATGAACATAAATTTAACATGCATCACATAACTGAGTATATTTTTGTACAACAAATTTCACATCTAGTGAACAACTTACAAAGCGGTAAAGCGCTTTTATTTTTCATCAGTAAGAAGAAAAATGAAAATGCGACGGAGTTTACATGTATATACTAATTTGGAATACAAATGTTATCTAAACACAAGGATAAGTCATTTATACAAACGAATCAGTCATTAACATGAAGCTAATATATACTTCAATTCCCTTTCGAACTTAAATGGTATGCAACGACATTGATCAGATATCCTGCTTAAAAAGTGTAATAAACAAATGTAGGTATCAAAGTAATAGTCAAACATTCGCTGATATCTATATTCAGTGGTAAGACACCGGCAGCGATTTAAGTTTTAAGTTCCTGTACGTATTAAAAATAAACACGCGACAATAAAAGTGCAAAAGAAAATCGACAGGTTATGACCTTACAAAACAACATTTGAATGTTTAATCATTAATCACACAACATGAAACGTTTTGGGTCGGCTTATTGGGGGTAAAAAATCTTAATGCTAAGGAGACATATTTTTTTTATTGTACTCTTATTTCTGGCTTCGAGTGATTTTAA
Organism: Dreissena polymorpha; assembly: GCF_020536995.1. Lineage (NCBI taxonomy): Eukaryota > Metazoa > Mollusca > Bivalvia > Myida > Dreissenidae > Dreissena > Dreissena polymorpha. The sequence continues at coordinate 75,225,565 of NC_068367.1, read as the reverse complement.
GTCAGTCCAAACCAGTAAGATGCTTTTTAATTATTAACACCTTGGTTTACTGCTTTCCTTGTTTTGAAAGGTCGAACACACACCCGATCATATATATATAATCTTGCGTGTTCCATTTTATGTCATCGTCTCCGAATGTGTAGATGGTTATAAGAAGAGAGACGATGTTAACGTGAAATGTGTACTAAAGAAAGAATATGGGGCAGTCTCAAAGTTAAATAACTTTAAGCAATCTATCTATTCAATAATATTTTTTAACAAACATGTTTGCGATGATTAATAACATATAACGCATCCATGAATACACAATGTATAATGAATTTCCTTCGGAAAACATGAGCAGAACAAATACTGAACACGTGGGGAAGATTTTGCTTGTTCACGACGTGCCCCTGTACCTTATTTGATACCGATACCAATTAGTGCCAACGCCAATTTTCTTAAACATGTTTTACGGAATACCGTAAGGACCATTGTGTTTACACATTAAAATCCAGAGGGCGACAATGCGATAGTAAGTTGGCGACAATGCGAAAGTACGATGGTAACAATGCGAAAACGCGATAGTACGATGGCGACAATACGATGGCGACAGTGCGATAGTACGATGGCGACAATGCGATAGTGCGATAATACGAGGACGACAGTGCGACAATACGATGGTGACGTACACGTGTGTAGACATACCTTCTTTAATTGACCACTCGCCAGCTGTCAATCAAACTCACGTAATAATCAATCAGATTTCGTTTATTGCGACCACATGGTCCGACAAACAAAGACTGTCGGAGTAATGGAATAAGCCTTTTATGAAAACACAACTTAGTGGGCGTATTTGGCGAAATATTTCAAAATACGTTTGTAATCACACACAAAAAACCTATTTATGCACTGAATACATCATTATTTAGTTTGGCCACTGTTTACACATTCCTAATAAAAATACGAACGAAACAATCATTTCATTTTAAGTAATAAGTCTATTTCGTGGTGATAGCAGTTTACAGGTGGGCTACTACTTTTCACCACGACTGAAACATTATTATTTTACATTATTAAAATTTTGACTCAATTTGCGGTGCATATTGTATATATTACATCAATGAATACGACATAAATTATACTGAAAATAAATGCTGAGGAGCGTTAAGAGTATTATTCCTGCATTTTTATATTTAGAGCATCTGGTTGGTTCACTGCATAATTTTTTAGCAATTTCATTTGTGATTTTGTTTGATTTTTTTTAAACATAGTTTTGTGGATTTAAGGCAACTCTTCTAAGATAAGAATTAAACATTCAAATAATCATATTGGCATCGACCTTTAAAAAACAATTTACATTAATAAAAAATAAGTATTTATGAAATTAACATACATCTTTATCAGTAATAGTATAAAACATATTTTTAATAAAATACGCTTAAATCGAGTTTGTCCAACAAAAACCCGACTACCGAATGGGTCATTTTATACATGTTTTGTTCCAATCAGCGCGCTTCCATTATATGATAAATCACTCATTTTTTATTGGACCCAAACATTTCTTTAATGTCAAGACATCCACATTTTTATAAACATGCACTATGTACATTTCAAATTGATAGTTTATTACAATATAATATAGAACCGCTTCGACTCTACTTAATTTGTTAACTGTTAATGTATTTATAACAAAATACATTTGATAGAATTTAACTAGTAACAAGCATTTTTACTAGTTTATCATGCGTTAAAGACGTATTGTGGAACTAATATACAAACGAAAAACACGCTGTCTACTTTAATATTACACGTGTGTTAAAAATTGGTTATAATTTCCGATAATAGTTCGCACACACCACATACCGGTATAAATAAGAATTTATGTATTGAAACAAATTAAAATATTTAACAAGAAATAATGGTTAATAATTTGTTTTCACACTTATTAGATATCATAACTTACATTTATGACAAAATGAAAGATGCTTTCGTGAGAGATATCATGCGTTATACTAGTTGCGGTCTCTTGATAAATTATTATTACATATACGATGTATAACTTTATATTTAAGATTTAGTTAGATTGCTGATATATTCTTGTAGATTACCGGCACTGTGGTTTCCTGTAGCTTCCGGTATGTCATGTTACCGTTAGTTATATTATATACAATGGCAAAACCGGAATACGCCTCTGTTGTGAACTTATGGTCTTGTGTTTTACAAGTAATTTCATTTCAGGATTTCGGGAATATTTTTAAGCACTAAGATTAGCTTCCTAAAATATTAGTGTAGTGAACTTTGAAGATGAATACTGCAAACAAGTTCAGACCAAACTCCACTATAGCAGCATTATGGAAACAGGTAGATGAGCAGAGCCAAGTTTGCGACTTCACTATCAAAGTCGGCGATTGGGTAAGAAGCAGAACTATATGTATGCTTACATTTATTTTTGAAAAGGGGGTCCTCATAGTTTTTAGTTGTGAGTGTTAGCTCAAAACTAATTTAGAGAGGCAGTTTTGCAAGTCAGTCTGCTGTAACTACGCTAGGAACGACAACTGCAAGTCACTACGATAGGAAAGCAACGATAACCACTACCTGTTTATACTTAACCACTGGTAAACTGCAGCAGAAAATAAACAATAGGCTTAAAAGTTTATCATTGAAATCTGTACATATTGGCTGCTTTAAGGGAAAACGTGGCTTAATGCTGCATTAAAAGTCTGTCATGTGGGCAAAATTGTTGCTCAATAATTGAAAGAAAACAGATAAAGTATTAGATACACATAACACAACATGTACATGATTATAGTCTTGTTATTCTTTAGCAAGGAAACAAAATTCTAAAGATGGTTGCCAGTGCAGCAACCAATTGTGAAAAAAGAAACATGTTGTTATTTTTTCTAAGTTACCTCTATAACATAAATATGAGGATAAACAGTGCACACACATCTCGAACTGTGCTTTAAGACGCACTCATTATAAATTTGAATGGGTTGTGTTCATTTCAAACTTGCGATATAAAAAGCTATAATATTATTTTGAAAACAGAGTTGCGTCTAAGATTATGCAATAGCGAACAACTTCAGTGCCTTCAGCGCTTTGATTTGTGTTATGTGATTGATGCGCCAACCTCCACTGCTGTTGATCCTATTACCACTAAGAAATAAGTGTTATTTAATCAGTGTTTGCTCCACTAAATTATGTTGGGTATAATTGCGTTTACCGCGCTGAATTGCATCTACGTATACCGTAACACATATATGTCATGTAAGAAGAATATTTTTATTTTTTTTAAAGGAAAAGAAATTCCACTCGAGTATTGTCATGGCCAGTCCATTCTTTTACTGTATCATCGATGGAGGATTCCTATCTAGAAGACCAGGTAAATAAGATTTCCTGAAACTTGTTTGAATAGCGTCTAGATAGAGGATCTGATATGTGTTTGGTTAGTCAAGGAAATTGAAACTAAACTGAAAATGCTATGTATGACCTCATTAAAGTGCATTATCAAGTACATCTTTGATTTGTAACAAACTAGAATAAAGGGTCTGAACAGTAATTTCCCGAAAATATCGAACAAACTCGGATTGTTGTACAACTCATTCATGTACACTAGTCCAAAATTATCTATGCTGATATGTTCGTACCATACATGGACACAATATTTTTGATTCAACAAAAACGAGTTACGTGTCCGAAATTACGTATCATAAGAAACTTATTGTCGTTATGATGTTGTCGTTTTGAATATAAAAAAGTAACACAATTTTAACTATCGATAATAATTTATTCCTTATTAACGTTCGTGTGTTGTTTAAGTCAGGGTAAATGTCAGAGTGTTGACATTAAAATCGTATTTACCTCATGGATACATGTTTGTAATTACCATACTCGAAATGTATGTCTTGATCATCAACACATGATATAAAAAAGTGTGTAAGAGTAAGAGTTTAATATACTAATTAACTTGTGTAAATGAATGAGTTGGTTAAATTGTACAACAAGTTTGCATGAGTGTGTATATGTTAATCAATTTAAGACACACATGTTTAATCATCTAACGTCATATTGCATGTAGTATTTGATTTAGTTAGAGAGTTGCACATTATTGTTTCTTTTCATTGGCAGCAATCGCAGAAGTTCCAAACACTAGTCCTGTAAATGTTGACATGGCTTTAATGTTCCTGTACGGAAAATGGCCCATAATAAGCGAAACAAACATTAACGAAATGTTCGACCTTGCCGAGTTCTTCATGATTCCTACACTAAAATCACTGAGTGTAAACCTCGTACAATACATTAACATAAGCGAGACAAACGTTGTAACCTATTTAGAAATGGCGTCACTATACGAGTTTGACAATCATCGTGCCTTGCAATATGTCCATAGCCATCTTGATGAACTCCTTGCAACCGATGCGCTTGTCCGAGCTTCAAAGGATTTCATTGCAGATCTCTTTGCTAATAAAACTCTTCGTTATGTTTCCATGGATACCAGGCTTCAATTTCTAAAACGATGGGCGCAGTTTAATATAAATGAAAGAAAAGGCGAGTTTAAAGAGTTGTTTGCATTACTAGACACTAGAATGTTAAATAAGCAATGTATTCAGATGGCTACATCTGCTCTGGACTGTTGCGAGCAGATTATGTCGTTGTCATTTGACAAAGAAGTTGATGGCTCTAAATCATGTGAGGTAGTTGCTTTAATGTCGAGATACGATTTGAAGCATTCACATTGGTTTGACATATGCAATGATCAATGGGTGAAACCTTCAGTGTCCGTTCATTCCAATGGCTCTTTAAGCCCTATGTACATATTTGCCTGCGCTCTAGACAGCTTTTGTTACGGTTTATGCTACTCTACCAAAATAGACATTGTGGATGCCTCGACGGATACATTTCGAACAATCGATATATCAGGGGAATATTCTGAAAATTTTGAAGAAGTTTGTGCAAATAAGAGTACAGTTTTAGCATGCTCTTTTCATCGAGTGCAGAGGTTTATTTTTCCAAACATGTATCGAACACCGCCAGAAACGATACGAACATATGTATTTCATATCGGAAAACTTGAGGCCTGCTCTTCTACCGTCGCTATGAAACCCTTGTTTTCGTTACAATTATCCGAATGTTGCAGAATATGTATAAATGAAGAGAACATATGTGCAATTGTCAATGAACAAAGTGTTATTTTATTCGACACCGTGACTTGCCAAGTTGACAAGCTGGAATTCAAAGTATTGACCTCAGACAGGATAACACCTTTTGGTCATGGCTTTGTCATTCAACGAGATAAATTTGCAGTTTGCTTACAAAGAATATTTGGGCCCAACCTCAATAAGCGATTTCAAAGGCGAATTTTTCGTTTACCACAGGAAAGCGAAGCATACGACTATGGACAAGACTATAGAATGACATATCGGCTGATAGGTAATATATGGTTTCGCTGCTCAAAAAACAACCATTGTAATTTTGAAAGGGCTACCAGAAGATTTTCTCTTCGTTGCTTAACTCTTCTGAATTCTTTTACTTGGCTTCGAATCACTTTGCCTCCAACTTTGTTACACGAATTATTTTCAAATGATCCAACGACAACAGCTATATTACTAACGGTCCCGATAGGGAGGTTGAGGTGTCATATGGATTGTCCTCATTGCAAAGTGCAGCGAATCACAAACTTCAAAAAGGAATCTGAGTACATAAAAACAATTTTTCAACGGAAACATGGCGACTATGATTCGAGTGATTACAATTTCAGAAAATACGATCCAAACGATGAGTATGATGAGGGCGAGTATTATTATTTGAACTAATAAACTGTAAACGGAAATTCTTTCTGAAAACTATCAAATTAACACAATTGTTTCAGAACATGTTTATGTAAATGAGCAAGTACAAAACAATACATTTGTTTGACCATACAGCTTTTGTTTACAACACAGTCTGGTTTAATCTGTATGATTCTTACTGTTTACAGATGTGCACACTATATGTTACTCTATGTGTAATTATACATATAATGCACAGACGATAATTATTTCGGTTCCACAAACTAAATTGAATTTTGTTTATCTTGTTTGTTTATTTTTATGTTCCGCCGTGAAACAGTATTTCAGTCATATCACGGTAGTATTTAACCTGATCACGACTTTTCCCGGCACGGCATTCGAACTTTTCTTTATTCGATCTCGGAATTTCTTTTAATTCTATACCAGTTTAGCTGGCCGGCCCTGCAATTGTATGAAACTAAGTATTAAATCCCCGTTATTTGCATACTCGTATTGCCTTTATTTAGGTAAGTATTTTGGAATGGGAGAGCGCTGAGGGACCACGGACGAGGTGACACAGCCAATCACAAAACCTATAGATATATTGATACTCAGTTCTTAACAATCATGCAATTTTGTATTTCGATTAAATAGACTTATCATATTAAAAGTGATAATTATGTTGCAAAGTAAGATTATTACAGCTAAAATTATGTTTTTGAAAAATGACATGTTCAAAGACGCTTTCCAATATTCCACTGAGTTGAAATCGGTGCAATTGAGCAATATATAATTCCGAGGATTTCTGTTTTTAAATGTAGATATAAATGATTACGCTCCAGTTCTTATTAAATCAAAAGAGCTTTAATAAATGTTTGAACCATTATCTTCTTTACTACATAGTCCTTTTTATGGAGACAGGATTTATTATTGTCTTATTCCCTACATATGTTATATCCATCGTTCCGGTATGTTCGAAATGTGTGAGTATGTAACTGTAAAATAAATTACAATATTCAACGTGACAATTAAAAAAGATATCTCTTAACCAAGGATATCAAACTGCAAAAGATGAGCAATTGACAGTCCTCGTTAAAAGTTACATAAATGGTCCCATTCTGTTGCAGATTTGAGGCAGCTAGAAAATAAATGTTCAAGGGAAAACCTTTAACGACGCCATCTAAACTACCATACCAACTTTGATTGCATCAGTAGTAAACTAGTAAGGGGATGATTGAGGTTAAATTATCAAACGACACTTAAATCACTGAATGGTGTCATCAGACTTATAGTTTTTGATTATGTTGCTACACAGAGACATGAGACGTGAATGTCGAGAAACATATATCAGTTCCTCATACATTAATTATAAATAGTTTGGATTCGTTACTTGTTAGATTTGGTTTAATGTGGACAGTGTTTGAGTTTATGCACCACAATCTTATTTTAACTGACTAGTGGCGTTTAAATGTACGTAAAAATGGCAAGCCAAAAGTATAATTCAGACAAATGATACTGATCGGATACGAAAAGGATCGGATTCACCTGCGCCATTTTCATATACTATTATAAATATGTTGCACGTTAGCTTATCAAATACTGTTATAGTAACATGAATCAGCAACAGAGTTGATAAAAACGTGGAATTATAAATTAACTTAAAACTTAAACTTAAGTGAGTAGCTTAGTTTATACATATGTAAAAACAACATTAGTATTTAAGAACAATGATCAAAGAATCGGAAATATAAGGCAACATCAAGGTCAAATTTGCCTTTAGTATTCTGATTGTTCAGACATACGTCGCTCGAATTCATCTTGCAAAATCCATTATGGTCGACGACCTGATGACCATTTAAATACTTATCGAGTTGAAATGCTTTTATACTCATCAGTCGTCAAAAATGCTCAACGTTATATTTAAAAGGTGATTTTGATGGCAGAGCTAATTTTGTTTTGATAAACAGAATACTTTATTAGTATTGAATACCTTTATTATTCAGCGGATCTTAGACAATCTGAACATGAGCCGTGGCTAATATTTTATGCCTAGCAAATGAACGTAAAAAAGCGAAATGAAATGTACCCTTCATATTTTATTGATACTTTTATCTCAAAGCGAAAATGCCTAAAATAAACATTCCAAAATTATTATGACGTCTTATTATTATCATAAAGCATCAAACGCAAAGTTATTTTATCAGTTTTATGCATTCTTGATCGAGTTCATGGTCTTCTTGGACAAAATTGGTAACATTTGGACTAGACTAAACAAACAATTGGGTAAATGGGCGATGGAAGTGATGTATCAACATTTGAAACATAAATATGTTTTATTCAAACTCCCAGCAAACTTTAAATGTGTACTAATTTATAAGCAATTTTGATGTATTAATATTTACATATATTGTATATAGTCTACCATTTACTCGAATTACTATCACTGCATCAATAGTGTAGGCTAAAGACTGAAGACTTTTAAGTCTACAATATTTGTAACAATAAAAACACTGCATAGCTTATACATGCCACGTTACATGTCTTGTTTTTTATTAGAACGTTACTTTTGATATAATACTACTTTTAACCTGCCTATGCACGAAGGACAAGACGGGATTTACATCGAGCTTAGAAAGACGCTCGAGAATATTGTTTTCTGATTCATTACTAGATTATTATGATAAACAAAATCTCAAGAACGATGAAAGTATTCGCAATTAGAATAAACAATACGATTAAGCAGTTAAATGTAGAGCAATTGTATTAATCAGTTTTAAGATTCTGAAGAGAGCACCCAATAATATTAACGTCAACATGGTCTGTTTATATGCACATTTCATTTCAGAATTTACTAAGCAAGCTGCATTATATTGCATTGTAGTTTGTTTTGCTAATATTTGAAGTTTTAATGTACATTTGTAATATAATGTTTGACTTAGTTTAAAAATATTTTAAATAATTTCTTTTATGTAAGGAACGTCCCTTCTGCAGCGCTCATTGAAACAATGCTGTCTTCACCGTCGCTCGGAAATATTGTACTTTAACTACTTTTGAAATTTAACAGGCTGATACCGAAAATTGCTCAAAAGCCCATGTAATTGCTTGAAAAGACTTTGCAGATATGTCTGAATTTAAGTAAGACAACGTAGTGTTAAAAGTGGCGTTTTAACATTTCCTGCTAAGGTAAATTTTGCCGTCGGCTCTCTTGTCTTGCTCAAACTAATGTTCTAAAATTGTGTTCAGATCTTATCCTAAAAGGTATATTATGTATCGAATTGAAACTTAAAAGTGGGGATGTGCAGTGCACAGGAACCATATAAGTCGTGCTTCCATATTTTGATATTTAAATCGTCAATGTTTTCTAAACTATACGAGGTAAAAGAAAAACAATACAATTGATTGTGTAAAGGGAATATCTCGACTATAATTTGAGATTTCAATGATGAACTTTGTAGGGATGAAGCTTGCGTTATCGTAGAACAGTAGAACAATGTCCTAAAACTGACCTGCATAGCCATCTGACACATGAGCTTTGTGGAGGGGGGGGGGGGGGTCGGAAACTACAGTGAAATTTCTATTTTTACATTAAAATCAGCTTTGCAATTATATCAACAATAACGTTTGTTAACATAGAATCTCAGCCGACTGAAAGTGAGTTTTATATCATGTATCCTGAATGTGTTTTGCAACAAATTTTAGTATTTTGCCTAATTTACTTTATTTTTTCAACATTAAGTAATATTTAGTTTTCCAGTGTTAATATATAGGCCAATCAGAAATAAAAACATCTGCTGTTAATAACCCTTTATTACATAACTGTGTCATAGTTGCTTTTTTTTATTGAAATAGTATTTTTATAATTTGCTGAAGAAACGGATAAGCTTTTTGTTTGCATTGGTATGTTACTATGCTTGGTTGGGGGTCAGCATGCATTAATTTCATGATAGCTGGAGGGCTAAATTTGTTAACTGTTTTCCTGGTCTTTGTTTAAAGTTACTGTTGTTACTTATATCAAATTATCTAATTGACATAATTAAAATTTATAGGTTGATAATCTCGTTGATTAGTGGAAACTTATTGTAGGTGTATACGTGATAAAGTACAACTACTGAGATTGATTAGTTTAATTACAGATGCGTTCACGCTTATTTTTTTCCTCGTGTCGAAACTGCTGAATGGCGCTAATTTTATGCTGTCGTCCATTGCTTAATTCTAGATTAGTATTATAAAAATGTTTCATTAGAATCGCGAAAGTGTCTAGTTGGTTCATTCGAATTAATTTAAAATTGAATATGCAATGAAAACAATGTGCATATCGTCTTTGCATACATAATTTCACAAATCGTGTCCAGGAAGTCCATAACCTTGTGTAATTAAATATGACATAAAATGGCAACTCGTGCTAGATCCTATCAACATGTATACTACTCAAAATTTGCTAAGGATCACTTTTTATTTTCACATTATCTTCAATTTTATTTAATTTAAATTGTTATTTTGCAGGTTTTGATATTAGAAAGTGTGTATTTTATTTTATTTTTATATATTGATTTATCATTGATGGTGATGCTGGCGAAATCTAGCTAGGGGTGAAGTTCAAATTACACATACTATAAAAAGTGATCCTTAACAAATTTTGAGTAGTATATATGAATAATATTATTTGTTAACCTCAACTAAATGCAAATTTAACGTCGACATGACATTGTTTATGAACATACACCGGAACGTATTGGAGTGTTCCATAACTATTTTCGTTGTGAAGAACTGTTAGTCTGTTTATGATTTTTTTCCGATGTAAAAATTACTCGTGTAACCACCGTGTTAATGAACGTTTTTCTAACATTATATTGATTAAAAATGTACTCCCTAGGAAAACTTCATTCTTAACGAAAAGACGCCATTTAAAAAAACTCGTTAAATGAATTAAATGTAAATATTAAAATTCGTTAAATATAAACAAACGCATAAAAAGTTTTAAGCCATGAAGAATAAAAGAAGATTTCTATGTTCTATATTTCAGAAACTTACTTATAGCTTACATATTAATGTAAATAATCGGCAATACGGAATGTTAACAATACATTCGTTCCTTATGACTTCAATGTCAATCTAGATCAGGACGCTAAAATCATGGAATCCTGCAGTTCCTTCACGTTATCGTTCAAATCTTGTTCCCCATTCTTCCCAGTGGCGGGCACCTCGGCCTGAATCGCGCCCTCCTTCTCCTTCTCGACCCTGACGGTGATGAAGCCTATGATGTCCAACATCTCCTGACAGTGGAAGGTGACCGAGATGTCCAATAAATTGCTACGGACTGGTAACAGGTTCACGATACCCGTCCATTCGCATTCCGCGGGAACGTTCCTGGAATAATTTCAGAAAACTGAGCTTAATGAATGTGCGAAAAGTGTCCCAGATAAGCCTGTGCAGTCCGCTTAGGCTAATCACTTTCCGCTTTTATGGAATATTTCGTTAAAGAAGGTCTCTTCTAAACAAAAATCCATTACAGGCAGAAAGCGTCGCCCCTGATTTGCCTGTGCGGGCGACACTCTACTCATATGCTATAAGACCAGTTTTCCTAGAACGAGGTTCATTTAATTATCACGTTGTTGAGTTGTTGTTTTTTTCCCAATTTATATGAATTGCCGTAAAGTTAAAAAAAAGGTCAATGATGCATCTTATCATAATGTTCAACAGTCAGACTTGAACATTAAACAAAATATATAAGTTACTCCTCTATTTTTTTTCTCTCGTTCATGTACATATTATGTTAATATTTCATTTACTACAATTATTGAATCAAATATGTTCGTTGATATCTGCTTTAGTTTCGTTAAGAACATGTAACTGCACCTGCACACTCCATATTTCACAAAGGTAAATATGAAACGCGTTCTAACAAAATTGGACTTAATGCATGTGCGTAAAGTGTCGTCCCAGATAGAGCCTGTGCAGTCCGCACAGGCTAATCAGGGACGACACTTTCCGCTTTTATGGTATTTTTCGTTTAAAAGTCTCTCCTCACCGAAAATCTAGTTTAGGCGGAAAGTGTCGTCCCTGATTAGCCTATGCGGACTGCACAGGCTAATCTGGGACGACACTTTACGCACATGCATTAAGCCCAATTTTATCAGAACGCGTCTCATATTGTCAATCGTGATTATAACATGAAAAACATTTATTCAGAATTGTGTGATTGCAACGTTGAAATATATAAAGTGTCATGCTATATTTGTAGAAATCGTGTTCAAAACGGAATAAAAGATCAGTGATTTATCACAACCAACAACATAATATTGAATAACAACTTGCTTTCTAAGATTTCCAAACAATCGTTTCGGAGTAAAGTTTAAATATTTTTTAATTTCTATATATTTAAAAAATCAAAATGCGTGATATGACATTTAAACATTCGTATTAAAAGCGGACTGTAAGGCGATGAAAAAAAATCCGCCGTTTACTTACTGGAACTTTCTGACAAACATCATGGACTCCAGGCCTACGCCTTCCACGCTGACAGAACAGTTGGTCAGTGGACGGTGAAGTGGGTTCTTAAATTGCAGCTTTAAAGCGAAGTTTGAGTTCTTGTAAATTGTCTCATCCACCTAGTTACAAAAATACATTAAGCCTCGTTTTGGGTAAATGAGTATAATACATGTGCGTAAAGTGTCTTCCCATATTAGCCTGTGAACTCTTTACAGGCTAATCTGGGATGACACTTTCCGCTTTAATGTATTTTTTTCAATTAAAGGAAGTCTCTTCTAAACAAAAAATCAAGTTAAGGTCAAAAGTGTCGTCCCTGATTAAATTGTGCCAAATCAACAGGCTAGTCGGGATGATACTTTACGCCCATGCATTAACGCCCAGTTTCCCCAGCACGAGGCTCAAAAGATATGTCTCCATAATATATACGCTTCTTTTTTAAACCTTTTTATTTGAGCTCGATTGAATTGTCATACTACGTCTTTTACTGGAACGCTCTCGTATACGTTTCCAGGGTAAAAGTATCACTCGTTGTCTATGCGTGAGATCCTTAGAATGAACCCACAGTTGGGATCAAACCCGTGACCTCCTGTTCGCTGGGTGGACACCATATCTACTTCGCCATTGGTAAGCATTAATTGTTTAAGTTGGGTTTCAGACGTTTCAAGTATAAGTATGCTTTAGATAAAACTTTCCATCGCGTTAATAATTAACCAGTTTATCGTTGTAAGTTTTACCTTGGTCTGTTTGGTAGTCCAACTTATGATGAAACGGTTAACTTTTCTTCCATGTTGATTATAAATAGATTATACAAAATGTGTGTGGACGATATGTCAATCAATTTACCAACCATATTGCAACGAAAAACATAATGAACTCACAGACATCTCTAAATGCGGTTTCTCTAGAAGGAAGTCGTCCACGCATGCGTTAATTTGATCGGTTTCGGTGACCCGCATGTACGCCACCTGGCGGAGGCACGCATGCTCCGCGAGCTTACCGATGTAGTCGCTCTCGTAAATGCCCAATTGTAGCGGCTCGCCTGAAACAAAAGAGCGATGGAGTTTTTAAATGCATAATACAATGACGGTTGAAAGAGGAAATTCATGTTACGAAGTTCCGTTATAAGTATGATGTGAAGTTCCAATACAACTAGGTAAATCATCACTCAAAGACATGAAACGTACATTTTGCGCCATTGTTCGACTCCATTACTTTTTGAACCGTTAAAGCAGACAGCTTTGTCTGTGAGCGTTTCCAGGTAATGGCGAATAATTTAGTGTGTAATGTGATCATTCTGATCATACCCGAACAGAGGAGATGCCTATCAAAAGAAAGTGCAAAGCGAGGATTTTATAGCAAACTCTCTATTAAATACTTTGCTCAGGTTCAAGCGTTTTATTCCACTCCACTTTCTTGATAATCTCGTGCCGTCGTCCCGTGTAGTGCATAGACTCGCACAGCAGTATCACGTGACATGTCCTGGCGTCCCTTCCATGGTTTGTGATGTTTGCCTTCACCATGAAGTCGTCACCTATGTACTCGAATTCTTTACTGGCCATCTTGAATTCGACATCCTGCAAGATATGTGAGCCTCGTTCTGGGAAAAATGGGCTTAATGCATATGCGTGAAGTGTCGACTCGGATTAGCCTGTGCAGTCTACACATCGTTTACATGAGGTCTCTTCTTAAAAGAGATGATCGGCTAAATAAGTGTCCATGAAAATGTGGCATCCGATTCCTTAAACATTTGAATTTTCTATAATAAGCCTGTAGACTACAAATTTAACATATTGTGACATCTGTTGACATATTTATGTTCTAATTCGAATAGTCGATGGACCGGGCTCTGTGAAAAATGGGTTTAATGCATGTGCGTACAGTGTCGTCACAGATTACACTTTCCGCAAAAACTTGAATTTTGCAAAGAAGAGACTTTCTTGAAATGAAAAATGTCATAAAAGCGGAAAGTGTCGTCCCTGATTAGCCTGTGCGGACTGCACAGGATAATCTGGGACGACACTTTACGCTCATGCATTAAACCCCCTTATAACAGAGCACGGCCCAAACATATTTATCACATACCTTGGCTTTGCATCGATGCGTCGGCCTCTGCTTGTGTTCAGGCTTTTTGGTTATCTCACTCTCCATTTTCGTTCCTAAAATGCAACCAATTTACTATGATAGTGCTGCACAAACACTTCAATACAACAATCACGTTTCCCGAAATTTTAAGAAAATGTTGCCTGCGAAACATCATCACGTCATTGGATTTAATTTACCACGTTTTATTTGTTTACCCGATACAAGAATAAGAGTCTGATACCTTGACATTGCAAACGTGACTTTAACTGTATGCCTAGAACACTTGACCATTTACTTAACGACAGCAGTGTTACTTTTTTCCGCTTAATTGATAATTTGAACATGTTTCCGATGTATTGACCAACAAAACCACGTGACGTGTTCTTATTCAGACACGTTCGTATTATTTTCTTGCATGTCTAGTAATTGACATTCTGTAGGGACGACCCGAGTTTTTCTACACGGCTGTCGATCGATGTTTAAAACATTGTTATATTAGGTTTATTGTAGCACTGCGCTCTCACGTAATGACGCCCTAACGAGAACCCACTACTGTGTGATTTCATAATATTATCGACTTAAAGAACTGACCACTAATAGTGATAAAATTATATTCAATCGGATTTCCGATGGCTTAATGTTGAAGACAACGATTAATCAAAGCACTGAAGTTGTTCGCTATTGCATAATTTAAGACGCAACTAATTTTTCAAATTTAATCGCAAGTTTGAAATGAACACACGCCATTCAAATATATAAAGAATGTGTAATAACGCACGGGTCGAGATGTGTGTGCACTTTTTATTATCGTATTTATTTTATAGAGATAACTTGCACAAAATAACAACAACATGGCCCTTTTTGGACGTTCTGAAAGCATAGAATGTATGATAAAATGGTAATGACAACTGAATATAAAGACAATTTGCAATCACCATCATTTAAAATTAAAATAGCACGAATATCGAATACCTATCTCACTAAGAATATCGTTTCATGATGAAAATTCCCTGTACAAAACTTCTGATTGTTGACACCATATACAAATATACAATAAGATAATTGAGGGAAATAAATAAATAATAAGTCTGCGAGCAATACTTTTTACTCACGAATAAGGTAGTCATAAAGATAGCCCTGTTGAACCGTACTTTGTTGTTTATGCATTACTTGTAACCCTAGCAGTTCACACGGTGCCAACAACTCTGACCTTAACATAGGTATAGAGCACTAATGCGCTTTTTCGGGTTAGCTGTTTTACCCAGCTATTCGCCTTAAATGACTTTTACATAACGCCAGCAGACAAGCGTGAATAATTTCGAATATTTCATAGGCTGATTCGAGATAAAACCTCTGAATTATGGCTTCATCACCGTGTCTGTGCTAAGCGCAAAGGATGTAGCAATGTTCAGTGTAAGGAATTCCGGACTACTCTCTGTATGCTCAAAGACACAAATTGTGGCCCAGTTACAATTACGCGTTAAAACCCATCTCGTAGAATTTCAGTGTCATTACTCGTTCACTAATTCGTCCGGGGAATATGTAATTGGCTATCGATAAACAAAGTTTTGCTTCAAGATGAGAAAACATACATTACCGAAATAGTATATTGTCACGATAAGAGGAAAATCATTTAATTATCCAACCACAATGTTTGCCGTTCTCGGTCAGCACGTCTGGAAATCGTTCCTGAACGCCTTGATAGGCTGCCCTTATTTACAAGTTTGCTTTTTTGAATTCAATTTTGTATCGAACAGAATTGTTCTAAAATGTGCCATTTACAATTCGCAATGAGATTTTTAATGACCCTCGTCATGCGAAAATGGGTCTTATTCCATATTCGCCCATCATATATATAGCCCATTCAGCCTGCGCATCTTTCAGTCTGGTCAGGAGATGCATAATGAGACCATAACACATTGAGTGATTTTATAGCGAACAGCATCGCCTCTGACCAGACTACGCTGGCCGAAACGCATAAGACCCATTTTCGCACGACGCGGCGGCTATGAACGTGTGATTTAAAGATGTCGAAAATAACTGCGTTTAAATCAAATATTAACTACGGTATATTTCGATAGTGAAGAAATATACTCATTATAAGGCATGTGAGGACACATATGATGTGCACTCCCGTAGTATATTTTTATCTACTTACATTAATTTGTTGTTTGACAATGATAACTCACATTTCATGCGGTGAATATGCGACTTACAAGTGAAAAAAAAATCACAATAGTTAAACTTGTGTTTTCATTTTTTTATTTAGAACCGTAAATTGCAAACTTTATTTCAAAGTCAGCATTTACGCCGACTACCTTTTTAAAAGATATTTCTTGTTATATTTAGGTTTTTTTTTTAATATTTGGTTTTAGCGATTATAAAGCATTTTTGAGGTTGTCTATAGTATACCTGTTGTAATTGGTGAACTCATGTTCAACGTTTATAAATTGAGAACTGTGAATATAAACAAGCTTAACCTTCTACTATTGCGTTGTTAGCACCCGTAAATACAAAAGATCGCCGCTATCTGTTGCGAACAAAAGAACTTTTCCCAGATATAATATCAAATTTAACCCCACTGTAGAAGCATGGACGAGATTATGAAACAGATAATTCTTGTTATATTTAGTTGTTTTTTTATATTCGGTTTAAGCGATTATGAAGCATTTTTGTTGTTGTCTATCGTTTCCCTGAAGTTATTGTTGAACTCATATTAACGTTTTATAAATTGAGAATATGAACAAGCGTAACCTTAAACTATTGCGTTATTTTTCCGAATCTATTAATAGCCTCATATTATAAATGACCTGTACTACGTCATTAAGACGCAGCAGATATTGGACTATTTTAATTTTTTCCGCGACACGTATAATACAAACATTGTTTATTGATTCTTTTCTATATAAGCTCCGTTCAAAAATATTCCATTTTACCATTATTCACATAATGTTTCCATTTGTGAATAAATATAGTTGGAGAACTCAAACCTCTTGTATAAAATTATACAACTCTTTCTCGCGCGGATACGGCAGCTAGGTGTGGCGGTTAGTAGGCTTTCCGTAGATAAGCCGAACTGACTTGAAATTTTCAGTAACAAAATTAGCTGTTCGCTACGCGAACAACTTAAATGAGCTTAGGCACGTTCGAGTTGCGGTGTACTATGTGCTATACACCAGGCACAAATGACCAAGACTCTGCTATGAAACGGTACGCTTCCTGTATCTCGCACTTTACCCGTTTCCCAGCTGATAAGTCTTTTCGGGGCGATGGCCATACGAGAGAGAACCCCCGTCCACTTGATTAACATTCATAAACGTCAGGCGTATATACCGTTTTGATGTTCAACCATGAGTGACGACTCTAAAACCAGAGTGCGAATCTCTCAACTTAATATTGTGCGTGTGAAAATAATCAATCAACTCTGATATGTGAATGGGAACTTACTAACGACGGTTTATTTTACGGTCTCCAAGCTTATAAATTTTTGCTTTGTTCTGAGAAAACTTGGCTTAATACATGTGCGTCAAGTGTCATCGTAGATTAGCCTGTATAATCCGCACAGGCTAATCAGGGACGACGCTTACCTCTTAGACATAATTTTCCTTTCGAAAGGGGTATCCTTTAAACGAAAAAATCAATAAATCCTGTGCGGATTATACAGGCTTATCTGGGACGACACTTTACGGAGATGCATGAAGCCCAGTTTCCTCAGAACGAGGATAAATTTCTCGCATGATTCAGATTGGATACCTTTTTTGTACTTGTAGTCGGCAGTGACGTCCTGACGTACCCGGCTCATCTCGGCCAGGTTGTACTTGTACGTGAGGGCGGGCGGGCGGCCGTCGGGCGTCTTGGAACTTATCGACTGGCCAATCCTGTGAATATTATATTTTTTTTTGAAACTTAAACAATTATATCAATCGAATTACATGCATATTATTTTACATGATTTAACATACAAATAGAAGATCCAAGCATAGCAAATGGTATTCTGAACCCTGGGTGCTATATAATTATAATTTCGTTGATACGGGATCTCTTTCTTTTTAATCCATTTACAATTCTGAGCGAATTTTTTTTATAAATAAACAAAACACTTATGTGTATTGCACTTTTAATTTTCAAAATACACAATTGTAAGACGCACAATTTTTATTTAACATTAGTATAAATCCAATAAAACCAGACGTCAAGTGTTAAGTCTCAATGTCCGAATTTAAATAATGCCAAATGCGTATAAGCAGAGACCTAAACAAACAGTTGTAAGTTGTAGTCCCTTTGGGCTGTTTTTAACCGTTATTCCTACTGGCTAAAGTATATATTTCCCATATTCAGATCCCAAGAGATTGCTTTCGTTCTGAATGTTTAGGAATTAGATAAATACGTGCCAATATCAAGACTTTTGAAGTTGTAATAACCAATTTACAAATTTGTTTCCTTAATAATTTTCTTTTTTATTGATAGTTAATGCATTCAAAGTGAAAATAGTTAAACAAATTGTTTTTCCCAATTTAAGTAAATTAACTTTCAAGTTCCGAATGTCCTGGGTAGAGGTCATAATCCAAAGATGGTGAGAAAAAACCTGGGTTAACCTTGAGGGCTCGCATTGGAAGACCGTCCATTCCCCGACGTCGACCTTCAGCCAATGTAGCACCTCTGAGTTCACTTCCGCGAACAGCTGATCGACGTCGTGCTTCACTTCCGGAAGGTAGTTTTTCACGGCGTGCAAGGGGGCTGGGCCGCTCACTTGTGGAACTGTATTAAGGACCCGTGGTCGAAATGCTCATATTAGATGGCTAAACTTCGATCACGTTAATTGAATTATGTTTCGTGTATATGTACTGTCTGTATATAAAAAAAACAATTAGTGTTGAAAAATATTCGTGCTCATAAAATAAATTTGTACACAAATATCTACATAATCCGTGTTATAAGTTCGAGATTAGTCTTTTGATATTTTGATTACAATACCATAAGTTTGGCTAAAACATTTTGGTCAAATATGAGCAAACCCTACTACGAATTCAGACACTTTTGGTTTGTTAATTTTATGCACACATGTGTCAAATAAGTAAGGGTTGAGCGAATACTGAAAATGATATTTGAATATTCGTTTGTCAATAGTTAAATATATCCGAGTATTCGATTTTTGTTAAAACCTTAGATTTGAATGTTGTAACCTACGAACGTCCGGAGAAAAGTACTTTTCCTGATCGCCACAGCTACCACTATGTATCTTATCTTACAAACAGCTTTGAAAAAGAGTATTGAGTAATATTGTTTTAGGACAAAAATGATTATTATGTTGTTCATTTTCATCTATATATGTTCGAAGCATAACATATTTCCGGGACACATTTTACCTTTACTCTCATTTTTTAATTTTATTTCAATGCTACATCAAATTATTTGGATACAATTTATCAATTAGTTTTCGCTTATTTCTTCTGAACGGACATTAGAACCACGACGATTTAATTGGTTAATATGTAAGTAACTAAATTCTGAATAACTTATTACGGATTTAAAGTATGAATATATAGCAATTAATATGATTTACTATTTGAAGTTATCGCATGTCAGGTTGTCTCATTGTCTTAATATCGAGAGGCTGAACTGCGAATAACATGCAAATAATCCTATTCAATATTTTAAACATGGTATATTAAAAGCCGTATTTACTTCCAGATAAAACCAAAAAAGACAAAATACAACCCCCGAAACCCTCTCGTATGCGAACTCTTATCTCGTTTATTGATGGTAGCTGTTATTCAAACAAGGACTGCACATATCGTTTAAAAAAATCATTAAAGCGGATATTCGAATATGTTTTTTTTATTTGATTACTCGGCCGTTTTTCAAATATTTGACTATTCGAATAGTAGTTCCCATCCCAAGGAATAATATATAACTATGATTGACAAAACTCAATCCTTCTAAAACGTTCCATGCTTATATCAAAATCTGAGAATGTGTCAATTAATACAGACAAAAATACGTACCGTTTCCATTTGTTACCGAGGGCGTGGCGTCAATGGCCTGCCAATCTGGCTCGTTACAAGGCTTGGCAACGTCGATCCGCTTCATCCAGACGTCGTTCCAAACATGAAAGCTCCTGAACAGAATATCAGTCATAGAGCGTGATAGTTTACAGGCCAGGGGGCGCATCATGCAATTTGGCAGGCACATATTTTCGAATCTATGAAGATCAAATCGATTTTACTGAATCTTAGAAACTGTGATCTCTGATTAGAACAATCATAAATTCTTTCACAATTGTGAGAGGACACTAGTGACCTTTGTTTTGTCTCTACTTTGAATCATTTTTTTTAGATTTGCATCGGAATCATTGGGCGTATACATACATTTTTGAGTATATTTCCTAGTAAGAATATGGTAAGATACTAAAAACGATCCCCCGACTTGGATCGAACCAGGGACCTCTCGATCACAAAGACACAAAGACACAACATCCATTATTTTGTCTTTGGCATGAAAGGCTATATATTTTATCAGGGAGTTTAACTTAAGTGCATTTTCTTAAAGGATCGTCGTTGATTCTACAAATGTACATGTCTATGTTAATGGATCGGAACAAACGTTGTTAACAAACGCAATATCAAGAAATCTTGTACTAGAAATCCTGTGACCTAAAATTACCTTATTTTAAGCAAGATAAAAAGTTGTATCAATCCATACTAACAAATAAGTGAGCTTTACAATAGAAATCTTCATATTTAAACAAACAAGTTTATTTTCGGCTGTTTTTAAAATCGACATAATAATTATAAAGAAGTACAAACTAAATATTCTTAAATTCCAAGACATGAAACCTTTTTGAAACAAATACAATATTAGGGTTCCTCAACGTAATATAGTTGACTATAGATATGTCAGCATTAAACGAAAACGATTTCAGGACCTACACGGCCAATCGCAAGATGACTACAAATGGACCAATTTGGCTAAATAAAATTAAATTTGACTCTCTGTTTTTCCACAAATACCTATACAATAGCCGAAGTAAGAAGAATTGTGCCTTAGGGAGGAAAATTTTGCTAAAGAAACCTTTGAGCCAGGGGAAGCCATATATTTTCTTGCAATCCTTACCAAACCAACTCTTGTTCATCCGTCTCCAGCTCTCCTATGGATCCATCGGCCTTGACCTCGTAGTAGAAGTCAATGGCCAGGCGTCCGTCCGTGCCGCGCCCAGAGTTATAGTTGGTCACGCAGCGACACGGGATGCCAACCGCCCTGCAAACTGACAAGGGACGGGCATGCGGATAAATCACAGCCGTTCATCACTGACGCCAGATCTTTTTGAAATGCATTGATCAACGAGCCAATGATACTTTCGAGGTAAAAGTTACTTTGTACTTTTCTCCATGTATATGTTCAACATTCGACTCTTCCCTTATCAAAATTAAGATATTGCTGCTCCTGAAGGATAGCGCTATTTTTTCAGGTTAAGTTATTTTCCTTTTTGCTATCACCCATGACATAATCACTTGTGTTTCTAAAAATGCCTTTGATAAGCGAACGAAACTACAACGAATATATAGTTCTAAACATACAGCGAGATACGCAAAAAACACTCTTCATTTCTAAACTGTATCATTTTAGTATGTTTCGAACTTAAATATATACTTGTGAGTAAAGTTACGAATCAAGAATGTATGTATGTGTATATATTTAAATACCTTAAATCAACTTGACGAAAATGCTGAAGTATGGCTTTTTCGTTTATTTTTGCATAAATCAACTAAAAGGAACTTTATTAAAGCCTTACAAAACACAAAACAAACCGAGACGAACATGTTTCAAGTTAATTGAAAAAGGGGCTCGTACTTGTTGTTACCAAACCCGCGTACACAAAACAGTGTCCATATCGAACCGGTTCTGGATCGTCTCCATTGGCGGATATGACGTTGTCAAGATACTGTTTCAAGATGGCGACACTTCCGCTCCACGTGGTCGGCGATCTGCCATCGGTAAACTCGTTTGTTGACCACGTGCCTTTCAAAATGCCGTTGTTGTTGTCTGCGCTTACCTGGGTAAGTTTTTGAATTGTATATACAGTTCAATAAGTGAACAAACACAATATTTTAATACAAAAGCCGTTTATGTTAATAAATCAACAGTATCATGAAAAAACAACAACATTACATGCACTTTCGTTGGAAATGCTTCTATATAACAAACAACGTGGTATAAAATTGTAAAGTAAATGCAGACAGATTCATTTAAAATATACAAAACGAATATTTAAATAAATGAAATAAAACAAACTCTGTCCTTACTTTTGAAAGCTATCACAATGTTAGTAAAATTATCTTTAAAGGCTTTGAGAAAAGGAGGCGGAAAACTACAACGGGCGAGGCATGGTATGGTATTGCGCAAGGGGGGGGGGGGGTTAGAGGGTTAGGGTTAGGGTTAGTGCTAGGGGTCGGATTAGGGTTTGGGTTAGCCTAAACCCAACCCTAACCCTCTAACCCCCCCTAACCCGACCCCTAACCTAACCCTTACCCTAACCCTTTTTTGGGGTTATCACCCCTGACCATGCCTCGCCCGTTGTAGTTTTCCGCCTCCCGTTGAGAAACGAAACTTCGGTTCTTTAGGAATCATCACAATACTCACGATGGACGCAATGACTCTGACCACGGCGGCTGGGTCCCCCATTCGCTGAGAGGTCCGGAAATTGAATCCCCTCTTGATGACGTACAAACATGCCTCAAGTATGCCACTCTCGAACTAGAGGCAGAGATCAAATGCTAAGGGGGAAATCGATGTTCAAAAGTGTTCATTTTGTGTATCTTAAATACAATAATTTCAATTTCTGTGAAATGTTGTTAATGGTTTCATGATTATATTGATTACGCAACCACGTTTTTGTAAATTGGCTTAACCACATACAGACAGACCCACAATAAACCGCTCTTGGACTGATTTAAAGCAAAAGCTTGACATTACGATAATGATAATGCGACAGTGCGATGACGATGACACGAGGTAATTACAAAAGACGATGATAATGCGATATTATATCGTGATATTTCCATCTTCATGTCCTATAATTGTCATTGCAATGTCATGAAGTCGCGTTATCGTCATAGTACTGTCGAATAGCCATGATCGTACTGTCGTGTTATTATGACTGTAGTATCGCCTTCCGGAAAAACGACAACGACGAACGAATGTGCGAACGAACGAAAACATTAACAAAACATCAAGTGCTTCAGAACTGTACTCCAGGCGATTCCCTCTGACTGCAAAATATACGGTTATAATGAAGCAAACAGAATGGCAAAGATGGGATTGGAGGAAGACCAACAGGAGAAAAGATTCAATCTAGAAGCAATGAACACCATCATTAAAACTCTGGTCAGAACCAGAAAGCCATAAGCAAGCTAACACCATCTGTTGAAACTTGAACAGGCTCTCCTTACTGCTTCCAGAGCAAGAGATTCGACCTCTTATCGTCTCCAAAGAGTGAAGAAGCTGACTATAACGATAAAACGTCCTCCGGAATGCATGAACCACCAACCCCTGAAGAAAAATGTAGGTACAGAACCCGTTAGTCTCCAGGAGAAGCTGAATGGACAGATGAATGCCCTACAGAAGACCAGCCGTTTCATTCTTGCCCCCAGACTCCAAGTGAAGAGAACATCGAGAAGAAGAAGAACAAACGAGTCAGTTTTAAATTTGGCCAATTGTCGAAAGTGACATATTGGCTTACACATTTTGTCGAAGCGTCTTGTTTAAACATGGTAGTGAATGTCCCAGAAAACCATATGGAAATGATCTCATGCTTTACAGAGATCAAATTAGAGGGTTTTAATTGGAATAGGCATACGCACATTGAAATAATTATTAGCGTTAATTTTTCCGACATATAAACTTGCGCAATACACAGCCGCTAAACAAATTCACCGGAAATCCCAATACTACGGAATACCCTTAGGGCCATCGTGGTTACACATAAAAATCCAGAGGGCGACAATGCGATAGTGCAATAGTACGATGGCGACAATGCGAAAGTACGATGACGACAATGCGATAGTATGATGGCGACAATGCGATAGTACGATGGCGACCATGCGACAACGCGATAGTACGATGACGACAATTCGACAGTGCGACAATACGATGGCGACAGTGCGATAGTACGATGGCGACAATGCGATAATCATATCGTACTGTCGCAATCGTATCATCGCATTGTCGCCATCGTACTATCGCATTATCGTACTGTCATCATCGTATTATCGCATTGTCGTCATCGAACTATCGCCATCTTATTGTCGCACTGTCGTCATCGTATTATCGCATTCTCGCCATCGTAGTAGCTCACTATCGCATTGTCGCCATCGTACTATTGCACTGTCGCCATCGTATTGTCGCACTGTCGACATCGTATTATCGCACTATCGAATTGTCATATTGTAGCCATCGTACTATCGCAGTTTCGCCATAATATTGTCGCACGGTCGTCATCGTATCATTGCATTGTCGCCATCGTACTATCGCGTTATCGTACTGTCGTCATCGTATTGTCGCATTGTCGCCATCGTACTATCGCGCTGTCGCCATCGTATTGTCGCACTGTCGTCATCGTACTATCGAACTGTCGCCATCGTACTATCGCACTATCGTATTGTCGCCCTCTGGATTTAAATGTGTAACCACGATTCCCTAACGGTATATCGTACCGTTCTAACACTGTTTGGTATTCGCTCAAAAACATGTTTACTTTCAAATGCACATGAATATTAAAATGACGTCATCTCATAGGTCCCGTCCTTATACCTGGCCAAATATCCAGGGTTTATACATCATGCGCTTCCGACAGCCCGTGAACAGCAGACCGGAAGCGTTGAGGATGTACTCGTCCAGCAGTGGTTCCGCCGGAAGGTAGACGGCGTCGTCTGAAAGGAATTGCAGGAAGCAGGTGGAAGAAGGTCTGTTTATATACATATATATTTCTTAGCAAAATTCACAAGATATATCATTGCAATGAGATTACATTTATGCTGCGTTGTTACCAACAACGACTGTTCGTTTGAAAAGGTCATCAAAGGGAACATAAAAATACATGTACATGTTGTTGTATTTGCTGGTTGCTATAAATGATATTGTATGTGAAACTGATTAATAAAGCGCCTTAACCATGTAGTACGGTTAATAAATATTGTTTGTTAGTTTGTATGATCACTTGAATATGGGTTGTGATGACCTGACTTAGATATACAAATTACACTTAAGCACTGTCGGTTTACTTTATAGTGTACTAGAAACAAAATGTAAGGATACTTAACAAAATGCTCACTTTAAAAGTTAAGAGGGGATGATGCTAAATGTAGAGTGGTCAGAAACATTTGTTATATGTATATGTCACACATTCGAACAATAAAGAGATTCCATTTATCTGAATAAATTAGGGTAATTAAAAATACTGATCTAGATTGATGAAACGGATTTGTGTACGATTGTCTACACTTTATTAGCCATTATCCACGTGTCATGTGGTAAGTATCTACTTACTTTTGCACCAGGGGTTGAAAAGAATATATATCCGGTCCGGATGTTCATAGGAGACGGTGGCGGTCTCCACTTCCGTTCTGAGTATGCTCTGCAGCGCGAACCTCCAGTCGGACACGATGCAGTCTGGGGGCGTGAACACCCACAGGTGAGCCTGTATGCAGTCCTGTAAGACACGCGCACCTTGAAATGTTTATGTGTCTATATTGCGAAGTTTATGAGCTCCTCTCGCGTCCCAGAATGCATAATGTGTAGACCCGGAGAGTTTCCCAGCGCTTCTTGCTAATTAACTTACTAGACTCGCGAAAGTTTCGGCCAACATGAATTAAAGCTATAATTTCCATCTATTTCTGGTTGTTACTGAAATAATTTGTGTGTTCTTGTGCAGTGGGGAGAAGCCGGATAAAACCCAACCTGTCTCGTTTGGCGACCACCTATCAAACTCACATGCTTCCAGATATTGGGCTTGAACCAGGTAAGAACTGCACTAACAGGACAGTCGACATTGAGATTTAAAAACCATTGTTTCACGTATGAAACTTTTCTATATATTTAGAACCAAACGAATGAACGAAAAATGGTTTTGTCTTGGGAATACAAAATATGAATGATTTTGTCAGGAAAATAACATTTGTTTCTGTGCAATATTATAATTTCACCATAGAGTATTGCATACATGCATGCTATGTACATAGTAGTTCGTGTACATATACTTGAAGGGTGCATACACAAAGTTGTTATCTAATATTCAAATTATAAAATTAACTGACATTAACCAACGAAAATAACCCCATCTAATTACACTAATAAACAAGTAAAAATGACATAAAACACAGCATATTTATTTTATTAAACGTTCACCACTTCTCACACTAAGTTCATCTGCATTCTCATTAACGGTTTATGCTTCGTACTTCAATCACTTTGATAATAGAAGAAGGAAGGAACGTGAATCATGAATGCATTCTTTTTCAGTACGGTTTTAAGTGTGATCTATTTTATGTCACCTATTTGTAGCGCATAAGTACAAAGATTTACTGACTAGTAGCCTAGGGAATTAAGAAGTAGTTCAAACAAGACCAGTTTCTAAATGCGCCTTCTTAATAATGTTGATTTCCACAAAAAGTCTAATATATAATTATGACTAACCTTATCCTTGGTCCCTATTACCGGAAGGAAGTCCGATTTCCATCCGCTGGAACCCTGTGAGGTGTATGACGACAGACACACCATCGTGTCGTTGCCGGGTAACGGGTTCTCGCCTAACAACATGTAATAACGGCATGGCTGTTGTTTGTCGATGCAAAAATTTTCTAGACAAGTTTGTTAAACTAGAAATATGGTTAAGTGGTAATGCCGATTTTGATTTGATTATGTTATTGTTTGGGCGAATTAATTATATTCTTATAAAGAAGATATACCCATTGTTTAATATGATTAGGCTTTGTGAGTTCTGCTGTTCGATATGTACATATTTTCAAACGATAAAAGTTTAAAAGCTTTATTCAAAGGAAAATCGGCGGCAAGTAATGCGACATTAAAGGCGAAACGGCTGTAAATAACTTACCGCCGACATTACATGTCTAAATACGAACTTGATACGCATGCCGTCAGTAGCGTGCTAGGAATATGACCACTTAAAGTCAAATCAATTGTACCTGTTTCAAAATAGAACTTCAGTTCGTCTGTGAGGGAGTTGTAGGGCCGGTTGAAGGTCAGCGTGATCTTGAAGGGCTGGCCCCGGCGCACGACCAGGGTTCCTGCTTTGGGTAGAGGAAAGCGTTTCGTGTGATGATGTTCTGCGTTTTCCCAGGCCCAAGTGTACATCTTCCGTACATACAGTGGCGCTGTAAAATTTTAAAGCTTATAAAGATGGACGAGATTTTCGCATGACCAATATCTCAGTCTGCGTCACGCGTGTGTGGGGTGGGTGGGTGTGTGGGTGGGTGGGGGGCGGGGGCTTTTAATGTTGATGCATGCGTTCTCCCTGGTCGGTTGGTACACATGGAGAGTTTTAGAAATTTCGTTCCTTGGTGGTTCAGGTGTATTTGTCACAACCATCTTAATAATATACTAAGATTTACAAAAATAAAATTAATATAAATTCAAATATAGAAAAACCACTGAAGACTCTATGGCATAATATTAACCTGGCATACAACCCCGTATTGAATATACCCGGTAGGCCGAAGCCGAAATCCATGGTCCATACACGGTTTTTGGCTGCCTTGAAAAGTAAACTGACTGTTCCAAAATACAATTCTGTATGTTCTATAACATATTTATAAAAATGAGAAGTAGTTGTTGATGTTTAATTATGTATAACCTCATCACTCTTTATTAAAACATTCATTACCCTATGACGCGTGCGGTCAGTTTTCATAGTGCTAAATAATGCACTTTAGGCGCATTTGCATACTGATGAGGGCACCATAACGTTTCAAAACCCAAGGACATCACAAAATAGTATCCGCTTGTTTAAAAAAATAAATAATCAGTACAACATGTGTAACTAGCATTTATAAACTGCGGTATGCACTACAAGAAAAAGTGACGTGTCAATATATATTCTTGATTGACTCCGTTGAAAATTACAGAATCGAGCCGGTCATAAAGACAAAGAAGCACAAATTAATGTGAGGTTCGATATACATCTATAATGAAAGGTAAAAAATTATAGACACGTTATTACCTTAATAAATAATTATTTTTATTTATTTATGATTTAAATTTGTTTTTGAATTTCATAATTAAGGACACGTCATTCTTGTCTTCCGTAAATGTTTTAATGAAGAAAAATATATGTTTCTTGTCTCAGACAATAAAATCAACCGTAACATTTTGAATATTACCGTTTTTGTCTTGTATATAGGCTCCGCTTAACGTCTGCTTGGCCGGTTTCCTTGGAAAAACCACCTCACCGGAAGTGTAGAGAGTTGGTGGAGTAAGTACTATCGTCTGCTCGATCTTCTTATCTTTCCGAAAGGCTGACTATCGATGCGAAATTGTCATTGAGTTTGTTGGTGTTGTTTTGTTGATGTTGTTTTGTTGATGTTGTTTTGTTGGTGTTGGTTTGTTGGTGTTGGTTTGTTGTTGTTGGGAAAGGTGATGGTGCTGAATGGGGTTTCGAAAATGATATGGTTGTTGTTGGCGGTGGCGAATGTGGTGGTTTTGGTTGTGGTGATGGTGGCGCTGTTTTGGTTGCAAGTAGTGGTGGCGGTGATAATGATGGATGTGGTTGATGATTGTAGTGGTAGGTACTGGAGATTGTCGTCGTGATGTTTGTGGTTGTTGTAAATATGATGTGCTTGATGATTGTAGTGGTAGGTACTGGAGGTTTTCGTTTTTCGTCCTGATGTTGTGGTGGTGGTAATGGTGGGTCTGGTTGGCAATGTGAACGTGATGGGGTTAGGGTGGGTGTATTTTGTGTTGGTGGAGATGTTCACGCTGCTGTTGCTGATTTTTGTAAGTGTACAGAGTAAATTCCTTAATTTGATAAAATGAGTCGCGTTCTGAGAAAGCTGGGCCGTCCGCACAGGCTAATCAGGGACAGCAATTTTCGCTTTTATGATATCTTCTGTTTAAAGAAAGTCTCATCTTAGCAAAAATCTAGTTTAGGCGGAAAGTGTCGTCACTGATTAACCTGTGCGGACTGCACAGGCTAATCTGGGACGACACTTTACACACATGCATTAAGCCCAGTTTTCTCATAACGCGACTCATATTAAGCAATATGTACACACACAAGTTCACTGGTGTGTATATGATCAACAATTACTTAAGCGCATACAGGTTAGATAGCAATCATTTGTTATCGAAGCAACTTTAGAATGTTAGTTTTAATAATGTTTTGGCAATTTAAAAGGATCTTTAAGTGACGTAACCTTTGTTTTCTATATTTTACAAACAAAAAGTACCCATAAACTACATTAAGTGTTGTGGTTTATGTTGTTTTTTAGTTGGTATTTTAACACTTGAATTCATATCTGGCCAATATTACAATCAATGGGCGTAAAATGACACATTAATGTTTGATCACAGATCCCCACTGACAGATTTTCCATAGGTCACTTCTACAGTATCGTTGTCGACGTCCCTTTTTAACCAGGAATGGTCACGCAACATTCCTCAATTGCTGCGACATGCCTTAATTAACCATCCGGGGTGTCATAAGGCCACCCTGATTTTATTTTTTGTCAACCGTCAACC
The DNA here is from genome assembly GCF_020536995.1 of Dreissena polymorpha. Lineage (NCBI taxonomy): Eukaryota > Metazoa > Mollusca > Bivalvia > Myida > Dreissenidae > Dreissena > Dreissena polymorpha. The sequence goes on along the minus strand of NC_068367.1, from coordinate 75,195,494 downwards.
TCATATTTTGAAATCCTATTCACAAAAACGTGTTTCAAAAACAACATATCAATGCTTGGTTGCATATTAATAGCATTATATATATTGTCATAACTTAATAACAAGAGCGCGTGCACAGCATGTTGAACACAATGAAAAAAATACAAAATACTTCGCAAACATTGAAAAAACGTAGAAGTGAACAAAAAACTATACACAAATTAGTAGTCAATGGCAAAGATATAACAAACATGACTCAAATACTAGAAGAACAACGTTTATTTTTCGAAACCCTCTATAAACGAAAACATGTTGAAAATAACACCCTTTTTAAAAATACACATCATGCTTTAAACGAAGAGGAAAAACAACTGTGCGACGGATTGCTTAATGAATATGAATGTGGATTAGCCCTAAAAGATATGCAAAATAACAAAAGCCCAGGATCTGATGGCATCACAATCGAATTTTATAAAATATTCTGGAATGATATAAAAACACATCTAATTAATTCACTAAACTATTCATTTAACAACGAAAACTTAACTACGCTACAAAAACAAGGTATTATATCACTTATTCCAAAACCTGGAAAAAACTTAGAATCCTTATCAAACTGGCGCCCGATTAGTGTACTAAACAATGATTATAAAATTGCAACTAAAAGTATAGCAAACAGAATAAAAAAAGTATTACCAGCAATCATTTCAAGATCTCAATCTGGTTTCATAAAGGGACGTTACATTGGTGAAAACGTTCGTCTTATCCAAGAATGCATAAACTATTTCAACAATTCAAATAATCCTGGTCTAATATTCTTTGCAGACTTCGAAAAGGCATTCGATTCGCTTGACCATTCATTTATGTTCTCTTGCTTAGAAAATATGAACTTTGGTGAAAGTCTCATTCAATGGGTCAAACTATTCTATACCGATATTAACAGTTTAATCATTAACAATGGCTTCTTTTCAAACAGTTTTAACATCGAACGAGGGGTTCGACAAGGATGTCCACTCTCATCATCGCTATTTATTATCTGCATCGAGTATCTATCACATCACATCCAATCAAATAAACACATAAAAGGCATATCACTAGAACCTGACGAAGAAATCAAACAGTCCCTATTTGCTGACGATGCAACTTATTTTTTAAACGACAATTACGATTCTTTCCATAACCTAATAGAATCGCTAACCCTTTACGGAATGACATCGGGTCTGAAACTAAACAAAAGTAAATGTACTGTGCTACGAGCAGGTAAATTAAAACAAAGTAATGTCCTATATAAAAAAGAAATGAAATTTAATTGGACATCCGATGAAGCCACAACGTTAGGAATTACTTTCACAAATAATGAAAAAGATACAGTTCTTAAAAACATACTACCTAAATTACAGAATTTTAAAAACTGCTTAAAATCATGGCATCACCGTAAACTTACACTTATCGGAAAAAATACAGTATTGAAAACGTTTGCACTTCCTAAATTAATTTATGTATTAACAGTCCTCCCAAATCCACCAAATGATATTATTAACGATATAAAATCAGCAATATTTAATTTCATATGGGACGGTAAGCCTGATAAAATAAAACGAACTCAGTTAATTCAATCTGTAGAAAATGGAGGTATCCAATTAACGAACATTGACTCATTCTTGAATGCAATCAAATGCAGCTGGGTTAAAAGATACCTAGACAATGCCAATACAAGTAAATGGAAATTATTCTATCAGAAAATCCTAAAAAAATATGGTGACTCCTTACTCTTTGAATGTAACATCAGCAAATCTATCTTACATGAAATTGCAAACGAAAACATATTTCTGTCTGATGTTCTATAAGCATGGTGTGATGTCACGCATAACCTAGAAACCCAAACAAGCAGTAAAAATATTCTATGGAACAATAAAGACATAACTTCAAACAATAAGACGTTTTTCTATAAAGATTGGTTTGAACGAAGCATTAAATATGTCGACCAATTATATGACTACAGAATTAAGGATTTCTACTCTTTTAATGATATATGCTACATATACAGAATACCTTCAAATAATTTTCTGAAGTACTACACATTAATCAAAAGCATACCCATACATATTAAATCTGAAATCAATACAAATAATACACCATGTACTCAAACAACATTCGTAGAAAATATACTTGGAAGAAAAAACAAAACAAATAAAATATTTTACACACTACAAATTAAAAACCCTACAGAAAACTCAAAAACCCAAAATAAATGGCAAGTCCTTTTCGGAGTACATGAACTTAATTGGAAACACATATTTACCATGTCATATAAAGCAACTATTGAAAGCACTCTGAGAAATTTTCAATATAAATACATACATAGAATTATAGCTACAAATAAATACCTCTTTAAATGCAAATTATCTAACTCAAATCTGTGTGACTTCTGCAGTGAAAACATCGAAACTATAGAACACCAGTTTTGGGAGTGCAAACACATCCAGCCTATTTGGAATCATTTAACATCTTTTCTTGAACAACAGCAACTAAACGTTAAATTATCTTTCTTAAATGTAAGTTTCGGAATTTACTCATTGAAATCAAAAGATTGTAATAATATTGTGAATTTTATTCTTATAATGATGAAATTGTTCATCTTTAACATGAAGTTCAAAAAACAAGTACCAAATTTTAATTGTTTTATACATAGTCTTAAACTTAAAATCCAGATTGAGAAAGAAATAGCCCTCAGTAATGACACATTACAAAACTTTGAACAAAAATGGAATCGGATTAAATTCTCATGATGCTTGTCCACTTATATACATTTCACTCTAATGTAAGTTATCTTTCTAAAATATTTTTGTATGTTTTTTTTTCAATCTTATAAGATCATCTTGAATATACAACGAAACACACAAGTCCAGTATGCTTTCTTCCGACTTTATACAACTCATCATTTTTCATAACAATTCTTCTATTATTTTTTTCTTTTCTCTTTAAAAAAAAATACATATTAGCATATCTTGTATAACATGTCTGAACTTTATTGCTTTGTACAATCACTATGTTGTATATATTCATGTATACATTGTATGTATTATATTGAATTAAAAAAAAAAAATAACTTAATAACAGACAAGCACATGCATGTCAAATGAAACAAATTTGAACGTTCGTATTAGTTAATATACTATGATATTGATTAAAATTGTATACACATGCAATACTAAACTATCAAAATTTAACAAAAAATATCATTAAGACATTTTTTTCTTAATTATTTGCACATGACTTTGCACATTAAGAAAGGTATACACATATTTTACAATGAATTTCAATGTATATCAAATTATCATTTTAAGGGCAGAGGAAATTTCTGAGATGTATATTAATGAATTTAAACTAGCAGTTGTTCACAAACAAATCCATCAAATTCCCACATTATTCATTTGGTTACTTTTCACATGTGTTTATCTCAAATTTTTCGTATTTCTCTGTCTTTCGGCTGACAGAGTGTCTTTCGGCTGACAGAGTTGAAAACCCAGTCACACGAGTTGGGTTTACAAAATAACAAAACATCATTGCCTAAATATATATCAATTAACTGAAGAAAAAATCTCAACACGGTGGACTCGCTTGTTTTAATTAGACGATATTGGATTAAATATCGTGACGTAAATGTCAGAGCTAATCGATTCAAAATCCGGTTCGCTAATGATGGCCCTTAAGACAATGAGCGAATGGTTGATACATATACATGTAATCTTAAACGGCATTGCATTAGCGATAATCAGCTGTTACATTCTTTGTTATTATTTATATTGGAATTTAAAACGACAGAACGAATGAAGTTTACAAAAAAATATATGTGTAGGTTATAAAAATGTAATTGCACTTTGATCATCTCCCCTTTAAAATGTGTTTACTTATTTTCATACAAATTGCCATTTGCTTTTAAAGGGGCCTTTTCACAGATTTTGGCATTTTTTAACTTATTCATTAAATGCTTTATATCGATAAATGTAAACATTGGATCGTAAAAGCTCCAGTAAAAAATCAAGAATAAAATTTAAAAAAGGAAAAGAACATTGCCCGGACCAGGTTTCGAACCAGTGACCCCTGGAGTCCTGCCAGAGTCCTGAAGTAAAAACGCTTTAGCCTACTGAGCTATTCCGCCAAGTACGCATACTTAACGTATTTTATACCTAATATAAGCAATCTTCGTAGTTTCACAAAATTTAACGACAAAAACAGAACTCTCCAAATTATTCAATCGTTTCGCGTTGCAACGCTTTATAATTTTTAGGTTTTAAAATCGTCAAAAAATGCATATAATGGCTATATTAGACCATGGTAAATGTTCAGTATTACTGTTTCCTCACAAATATCATAACTAAAACGAAAATTTGCGAATCTGAAACAACTTTTTTCAATTTTTTCAATTTACCAAACCGTGAAAAGATCCCTTTAATGCTTTTACACTTTCATGTAGACTAAGTAAGTAAAACAAAACTTACCCCCATTTCGGATTATATCCTATAAAAACTATGTTATTGTAGAATAATGTGATCGATTTCTACAGATCAGCTATCGTTGTCGTCTTATTGTACATAGTCGGCTATGGTAGGACGCTTCAAAGTATTACGTTTCATGCATACAAGTGAACTCAAGTGAGTGTTACAGAAATGTAAGTGATCATTCGTCATGGTATGATATTATCGTTCAAGCGCACCGGCAGGATTGAAGTCGTTTTACAGTTCCTTAATTTTTCAAGTTAAGAAGGCTAACATCTTGATAAGCATTTGATCGAGGAGAGATTCAAAGAGAATGTTAACAGTGAAATGTGCACCACTTTAATTATTGTTTCAAACAAAACAATCAATGAAAGCGTTGAATAATAACACCACTTTTCAATGAAACTATTTATATATGAATTGTATAATCATTAAAGAAAGAAAATGCAGATACAATTTTTTATTTTTTATTTTACTTACACGCTGTTTCACCATTCACTCTTGTTAAATTTGCATTTTGTTAAATTCTCATACAAATGCGCGAGATGAAAATGCCTCAATTTGTATACTGAAAATATACTTCGCAAATAAGTAAAGCGATATATTTTTATATTTAATATTTAGAACTAAAACAAATATTATCTACGTTTATAAATTAATTAATGCATGTAATGTGTGAGTGTAATTATGTTACTAAATAAGAATTTATGTCTTTATTCAAATCTTCTAAAATGAGGCGCCCAATGTCAAATGTCAAGGGACCATATCCTGACAAGAGAACATCCCCGTGGAAAGAGCCCGTATAATGTTTATGACGAAAAATAGCCCGCGCCTTACGAAGTCTTTCCGCATACATGATCCCTTCGTCTCTATATGCATCATATTGTGACGTCACCATATATAACGTAGGCAGTCGCGTTAAATCATCGTTCATCATTGGAGAGTAAAGCGCGTTTGTTGCAATAGCGTCAAAAGCAGACGTGACAATAAAATTGGCACCAGCTCTTTTACGTGACACCATCTTGTTTTCGGGAAGATAAAGTTTCCTGTCTACGAATGACGCAAACTCCGATTGTCGAATCTTTTGCGACAGGTGCTTGTTCTGAATCGCAAACTGCAAATAGTCCTTCGAAATTCCACCATACGACAACCAATGGTACACGTTCCTGAACGCAGACGACAATCCAGGCAAATTTTCGGCTGTTTCCTTATACGAAGATGTTTCGAAATCAAATATTTGCAAAGCCGGATTTATAAGAACTTGCATCGCAATTTTGTCATTCATCGAATACGCAACGGCGGCTGCTAAATTTCCACCAGCTCCGTCGCCCGCCACGATTAGTTTTCCCGCCAAAATTCGAAAGTCGTTTGCACGTTTTTCTAAACCCGTCGTCGCTGTCAGACAGTCTTGTAGCGGAACCGGAAAGGAATATTGTGGAGCTTTTCTGTAACTAGACCAAAACAGACACAGGTTTAATTTATGAGCTCTAAGGAAATTAGTGCGTTTGTGATTTTAATCAGATATCATTTTACTCTTCATGTCGTAAACATTATTTGAATCAAAAAACGTCATGTAAAATGCTTACAACACAAACATGTTTTCCATGTTACGGAGAGACTATGGTCGGAAATAAGTCAGATATCATAATAACTAATATCCAACATAACATGAGTACTGTAATATAGATTGATGTGATATGGAATGTGAATGCCTCGCAAGAAAGTAGGTCTAGTGCAACAAACATTTAATAAAATATACTGCGAATGTTTTTCACTTACTCTACAGCTATGATCTGTAATCCTGAAAGTTTTGCAAAATGAGCCAGAAAGCCGGAATACACACCTGAAATGTCAAACCAAAATAAAAATGTTTCTCCTATTCAAACATGCGTTAGATATACATCTGTGTCAAATATACTGAGTGGATTTGTCAAGAGTTGGAACGTTTTTTTTAAATCATTACTGCATTTTAAGCGATTTGTATGTAAATATGAGTCGTGTCCTGAGAAAATTGGGCTTAATGCATGTGCGTGAAGTGTCATCCCAGATTAGCCTGTGCAGTCCGCACAGGCTTATCAGGGACGACACTTTCCGCCTAAAATGGATTTTTGCGAAGAATATACTCCCTGTAAACGAAAAATATCATAAAAGCGGAAAGTGTCGTACCTTCTACAGTTGGAGCGTTCTTTTGAACAAACACAAAGACACCAATTACCGGTTCTACCCAGGACACGGACTCAATAGAGTTTCAATAATCCTTCGGCTCTCGATGCAATCGAGCTCAAATACATTGGTTTAATTTCGAAACTTTACCGACAGAGAGCCACGTCCACCCCCCGCCGTGAAAGTACACCATTGTGGGAACAGGACCGGTAGACGGGGCACTGTCTGGTAGAAAAATCTTCACCGGCACGTTGTCCACCGTCGTGTGGCGGATCTGAAGGTATGTACGGGTAATAGCTGTAATATTGTGTCCGTAATTAGCAAGCCATTCTTATACATAAGAACAAAGAATATGAGCTTTGCTCTGTGAAAAGGGGGTTTAATGCATGTGCGTAAATGTCGTCCCAGATAAGCCTGTGCAGTTCGCACAGGCTTATCAGGGACGACACTTTCCGCCTAAACTGGAATTTTGCTAAGAATATACTCTCTGTAAACGAAAAATATCATAAAAGCGGAAAGTGTCGTCCCGGATTAGCATGTGTGGACTGCACAGGCTAATCTAGGACGGCACTTTACGCGCATGCATTGAACCCCCTTTTCACGGAGCATGGCTCATATGTACTTAGAGCCAAGAAATATACATCCAGCGTTTTAATATATACAGGCTTCGAGTGGTGAGAATGCCTTTAAACGAATGATTTACTCGAAGAATCATGCCGACAGAGGCAGGTAATGCCGAATTTGACTTTATTTGAAAGCAATTCTTGAATATCTTAATTTAAATAACATTTTGTGTTCTAAGATTTAAATCTAAGAATTGTTTGGTGAATACGGGCCCAGGTTGAAGCTGTTATCCGAATCTCCAAAATGTAGATATAAAAACTATCTGATCCGTAAATACAAACAAAGCCGGCCCATTTTATGCAGCAATTGTAGTTTCCAGAAGAAAATTATATTTGAAACGGAATGCGATTGATTCAGCTTTATTTGTACCCATTGATAAGTGAGTTTTTCCCATATATATCGAATTCCGGAATTAACTCACTGAGTTCGCGCATCAGGACGATCATTTAAAAAAACCTATTGCAATGATCAAATTAAAATATAGTATAAAGACGTAGGGTTAGTTGTGCTGCATAATACTCGTATAAAATCATGTACATGTATATGTCTTTAATGTGTATACTTGTTCATGAACAATAATTTCTTTAAGTGTTTCAAAGGCCACACGTAAAATTTAGTAGTGAGCATACGGGAGGCATCAAATAGTATACTGCATACTGAACTGCCAAGATTTGAAAATTAACAAATCGTTGAATTTACCTATTATTACTGCGTTTGTTGTTTACTTTGGACGGTTAAATATGCGTTCGAAACGATTAATACAACGTGATTTTTTTTCAGAAAACAACCATGCTTTTCGACAAAAGCAATACGTCGTACTCACAGTGATATTAAACAAGTTCTCATGAAAACCACCAAGTATAAGGCGAGCAGCTGCATTAACGACCATTTTCACAGGCCATGTGGCGAGTTCGACGCCCAGCTGGTGGCTCACTTTCACCTGAAACATCGCATGTCTGACTCTATGTCAACTACAACGAGTAAGTTGTTTAATATACTACACAATAATCTCAATATACTTAAATGTATATTTAAAACAAATAATGGCTGTTTTGGAGGGGGGGATTAGCTAGTTCCCGCGGCATTTTTATTTGTGGATCAAAATATAAATACACACAAAAATCGAATAAATCCAATATTTTGTTGCCATGAGTGTAAGATAAAAATCACGTTATTAGTACGCGGTGTAAAGGGTTAATTATGTTTGACAACGATTCCACAAGTTTCGAAAAGTCTTAAAATGGAAAGCTAGAAATGGCATGAATGTTACATTTGTAACTTACGACCACATTCGCGGCTCTGCCCGCCTCGTCTAGCCAGCGTACCACATCCGGATGCTGGATCCCGGCAGGAACATCGCGGTGCAGCACGACGTACACTCTCGCGGCCACAAGTATAATACAGAGGCTGCCAAACAGGAACCACGTCCGCCAGAGCTACAGGGAGACAGGGGATGCGGAATATAAGCGATTTATTGAATGTGTAGATTTTCATAATAAATAAAACATCACCATCCTCATCCTCATTCATATCCTCCTCATCATCATCACCAAACATCATTAATCATCATAATCACCAACACAAACCCCATCATCATTGTAATAATAATCATCATCATCATAGAGTATTTAAAATTATACATACGTCAGACATACACATATGTATCTATCCGAAAAACAACAGAAAATAAACTTTACCATTTTAGTCAAATCCAAACAAATGTCAAAGGCTTATTTGGTTATCAAACGTAAATGTAAGCTCGATTTCACATCGTAGAAAGTGCAATGTTTAAGTGTTTTGGTACAAAGTGCAGACCTCGCGAGTATGAATATTAGTTATCTGTAGACCGTAAACGGGCCTTCATGATAACAAAGTAGAAGCTAAAGTAGGGAAAAGAAGGGATAGCAGTAGTAGAAGTAGTAGTAGTAGTAGTAGTAGTAGTAGTAGTAGTAGTAGTAGTAGTAGTAGTAGTAGTAGTAGTAGTTGTTGTTGTAGTAGTAGTAGTAGTAGTAGTAGTAGTAGTAGTAGTAGTAGTAGTAGTAGTAGTAGTGGTAGTAGTAGTAGCAGTAGCAGTAGCAGTAGCAGTTGTAGTAGTATTAGTATTAGTAGTGGCAGTGGTAGTGGTAGTGGTAGTGGTAGTAGTAGTAGTAGTAGTAGTAGTAGTAGTAGTAGTAGTAGTAGTAGTAGTAGTAGTAGTAGTAGTAGCAGTAATAGAAGTAGTATTAATACATAAATAATACATTTCATTGCAACACTACACACATTTATTATTAAAAACAAGGTTCTTATATTAACAACCATCGATATTATGTATGTTATTAGATAGTTGTAATAACTTCAAATTCTAATGGAGATTATTAATTGCAAACATATATGAACTATATTATTATTATGCACATATGTTAGGACTACATGTTAAATAATATAGTAATACTTTGTACTAACCTCAAGTAATAACTTTCGTTTCATGAGGCACATGCCTATAATATTAGCGCTTAGTTAAATAGTTGAATCGTATTTAATAGTTGTAATACAATGTAATACAATTCCTATAATACATCTTGTAACAATTCCTTTATTGAAAAGATAATGCTGACAATTGTTAAAAACAACAACAAAAACAAGCCAACATTCAAATACAGTTTTTACGGTAAATTTAAAGCGACCCTTTAACACATACATAGGTCAACAAGGAACATATGTATGTATATCCCTTACTTAAAATGATTTGTATATGTAACAGCATAGTTTGTGTAGTCACGTTTGATTTTTAGATGTAAGTAATTCAATAAACTTGTGCATGTTAGGTCGGTGTCTGTGAGTTCATTCTACACTCTAAAGCAAAGTGAAACTCATCTTCTGATATATTAAACACATTACACTTTCTTTCGCCTATAGCAACGTGAGGTTTGGCCAATTTTCCACCTTAAACAAACAATCTTTGTGAAGAGCATCTTAATTTAGAAAAACTTATACAATTTTTTTTAAGTGTGCACATATTTAAATAAGTAAAAAAATAAGTTAATAAATACGAAAATAAGAAAAAAATAAGTAGTGGAAGTAGACGTTAAAGCAGATGGGTTATCAGCAGCAGCAGTAGAAAGAGCCGCGGTGATAAGTAATAACAGAAACGTTATATGAGCAGAAGTAGTATTAGTCGTAAAAATTGTAGTAGTGGTAGTTGTTGTTGTTGTTGTTATTTTTGTGTTTTTGTTGTTGTTTTCGTTTAAGTTTCTGTGTTTGTTGAAAAAACAACAACATACACAACGATGCATACATAGACTGGTTATATGCAATATCTTCATTCGACTAAAATGTATTTCTGGATAAAATACCACTTTGAAAATTATGTATTGAAATCGGTATGCTGCCACATAGTTTCTTTTTGCTGCATGAACACTTGCTTGTTTTAGCGTTAACATTTAAAGCCTTATTACACGTGTTTGCGGCAGCGTTCACGTGAATTGTTACAATCGTAGCAAGATACGTTGAAGACATTATTTATGAGCGCCAATTGTGAACAAACGTAAAGGCGCGAAAACGTCTTTGACGTTTCAGTAAATCGACGTCAAGGCGTCGCTAACTTTGTAGCCAAAGCGTTTAAATGTTGAAGTTAAATATGGCGTGTATGATGTTTATCATGTTGACGCATACTGCAAACCTGAACTGTAAGTATATCTTACGTTATTAAATATTATTGGGTTGGTGTGGGTTTTTCTTTTGATTTAAGTATTGCCGCCTTTTATACATGTTTTATATAAACACATATGCGAGTGTAGATAAATGATTTATGCCGATATATTAACATACAATGAAAATAATATTATTCTATATTAAGCATTCTTTTTAAGTGTTGTTTTACGTTGTTGTTTAATATCGTAGTTTAATTGTATTGTACTTTAATATTCCTCGATAACATTATTTCAGTTATTCGCACGAGCTGACAAAATGGCGTTTTTTAACCGAGACTGGTTTTACTCGCCCTCCGATCCGTGGTGCAGATTTAGGAGCGAAGCAAACACCATAGTCAACAATATCAATATCAACTGCCATACAGCACAAGAAAGAAAATGCTTAGATACCCCGAATAACAAAACCGATGAATGTTCTGCTGAGATATTCAAACAAGACAGACATGCGAGCGAGCATCCTCTCAAAGACGTCAATAAAATATCGAGAAAATTATTCCATCGTGGCGAAAGCATAAACGCTAATGCAAGTGATGAGAGGAATAATACTGTACACGAACTACCAAGTAGTCCAAAGTCACCTAATTACGCTAAATTTGAACAATCGAAGGAATCAATGTCTTTCAACGAAAACGAGTATTCGATGGCCAACATTACAGAATTATCTGACGAAGGGCTGTTTAGCGATCTACTCTATGATGAAAAGGGGGGCGATGATATAATTAAATCACCAGGTATGAAATGTGTCGTGGAATTCGCGTTAGACTGTACAATAGAAAATTGCGAATGTCACGAAAACTGGGACAGCAAAAAGATGCTAATACAACCAATGGATTTCAGTGGTGATGTACTCAACACAGCTCGTGGACGTGTAGAAAAGCAAGTTTACAGAAAGAAATCATCAAACAATTGGAATCCGTGTTTCGTTTGCATCGATTCGCCATGCTGTTGTCAGGACAATGAATGGGCCCCATTCGTGCGAACTGGTATGGTACGGAAAGAACAGACAAGCGTCAACGACGAAACGGAGAATGCTACTACTATCTCTATTACTTCCACAGATGATAGCGATGAATACGACGAGGGCTCGAATTTCAATAAGATACCGCACGCAGCACACGATGCATACGAGGTAGTCTCGTGGGACGCTGCTTCGAACAGAGAATTTTCCCACTTCGTCATGAATTCTAAGTTGAATAACGAGTACCGAAATGGTGTGCAGGACTCGCCTCAACTTGATCTGAGCGGACTGGATGGCTACCACACGGCACCTTCAACGCCGTCGTATGACTCAAACGATTACATAATCATCGATCGAACTGATAGCGAAGATTCGACGAACACTATACTGACCAACCATTCAACCAATGCTTCCTTAAAGGCAATGAGCGAGTCAAGCCAATGTCACGACTCGTGCAACAACCACGCCCTTTGCTTTCCGCTAGAATCGTTCTCCGCGGATATGGCAAACAGTATCAATTCTATTGACGATGATGGTACCGGACATCGCGATTCCCAGAACAACGCGTGCACAGCACTAGGGCGCCCAGAAGAAGCGACCCAAACGCTCCACAACCTGCATACCTCCACCGTTCTCGCTCAATCGCGCATCCGGCTACCAATGCCACCATATATCGACGCGACCTCCATACAGTACGAAGGGAACCCAAGCACCGGTGAAATTCTCGTCGTAGGAAAAGGCAGCTTCGGTGTGGTCTATAAGGCGCAATTCTCGGACCCCGCGTTCTTTCATTTGCCCATCGTCGTAAAGGAGTTCGACGAAGAGTATTCGAACTGCAAGGAAATCATCCAGGAAGCGCAGCGTCTGTTTTACCTTAAAGACACGCGCTATGTGCCGATTTGCTACGGGATACTGACTTATGGAGAGAACGACAAGCAGAAATACGGCATCGTGCAAGAGTACGTAGGGACTGGTTTGACGCTGGAGGAACTTCTATGGGAGCAGTATAATATGCCTTTCGAATACTGGCTCATAATCGCTTACCAGTGCTGCGAAGGGCTAGCCATGTTCCACGAGAAAGGCATCCTCTTGAATGACATCAAATCGAACAATATCCTTCTGGAATTCAACGCGCGTTCCGTACGGATACGCTACATCGACTTTGGGCTTGCTACGGATATGACGGGGAAGAGGTACAAAAACACGAAATCGCTCGAGAACTTTGTTTACCTCGCACCGGAAGTTCGGCGTTACGGTGAGAGCACAACTATCGCCTCGGACATATTTTCCCTTGGCTACATGCTGGAGCAAATCAGAAGGACTTCCGGAGTGTTTGAGCTAACGGTCGTCTCGCGACTGTGCATGGACAGGGATCCGACAATGCGACTTCCTGTTAGGGGCGCCATGTCGCTAATCAGCGAAACCATGGAGAAGCTCGGATACGCAGAATATATCATGTGAGCCGATGCTAATACAGTAATTGTTACCTGGGTTAACTCTACAACGTTGTTGTTAAAAAAAAATCTAGCCATGGGCTTATCAGCACGGTTGCAATAATATATTATGATGTAATGATGCACGTGTATCATTTAAATACTCCTATTTAAATCATATACATGTATATTCTGGTTAAGTTGGACTGCCAATTAAAAATCGATGATAGGCCCTAGTTGAATCTGTAACATAATGGCTTTAGACTTTGTGAATAAAGCACTAATAAATCAATACAAGATTAAATAACTTTTAGAAATTTAACATGTTCTGCATACATTATAATGTATTAAAAGCTGAATAAACCCTTTGCATATTTAATTATTATTTTCTATGAGCGGACTGCACAGGCTAATCTGGGACGACACTTTACGCACATGCATTAAACCCAGTTTTCTCAAAACGTTTAAAATATATATGCAGAGAGTTTTAATGAACATTTCACCGCAGCAAACGCGCCTTTAATACCCAATAGTCGTGTTATAGAATGAAGGATACATGTATCATGCAAAACAAAAACAAAACACAAGACTTCCTTGTTGCTTTAAAATAAATCAATGTCTCAAAGATTGTTGAAATCTTCCCTGTTAAGTCTGTATGTACTTCTGTTAAAAAAAGAAACGCTGCGATTTCTCCGGTTCGGTTAATTTGAAAAGCTTGTCAGTACTGGTGTTTTTTCAAATGATGTTCGTCATGCGGAAACGGGTATTTTGCCATATTCGGCAGGGTTAGCTCTTTACGAGCGTGCTCATTCTTGCAGTCAGGGTCTCCCATGTTCGCTATGGAGACCACGAAACATTGCGGGACTTTATAGCGGACACTGCTGCTCTTGACCAGACTGTGCGCACGCGCAGGCTCTCGAGGATCAGCGCCGGTCGCATATGGATAAGAACCATTTTCGCTGGTCAAATGATGTCTGCAATATACTATATTCTGACAATTATTATTGTTGAATGTTTTCTTTATTTGATTTTATTGAATTCGTGATTTCTGTCGTATTTCTTTTATATTTTTCAATATTTTATAATATATTTACACCGGTTTATTGTTTGGTATATTAAAAAAAGTTAATATAGTACATGTAATTGGTTACTTTTTATGTCAATGATCCTTCCAGCGAAATTGTAAACAAATTGAAAAAATGCTTTAAAATGGTTGGAATTTTATCAATTTCAATTTGCTAATTCGTCATTTCAAACCGTGAAAAATAAATTTGAAATCACATGCGAAATTGACAAAGCGGACGTATCACACGCTAGACTTGAACAGTGTGGACGTATGGCAATAATACCGACGAAATAGTACAACATATCGAACCCTCGTATCATCGCGAGATAATCAACCAGTACGAGATAAAGGATCACAAGTTGGGGTATCTACCACGTGTCATATCATTCTCCACGTTAACGGGTTATGATATAAAATTACAACACATGGGATTAAAAATCGAAACACTGTTGCCTGACCCCTGTAAGGCATCAATAACGAATGTGTTTGTGTCCGATGATAGTATATATAAAAACCCAATTCACTTGTACAATACATAATTCGGATTTACAACATGAGGAGAGCTGTTGCTTGTTTCGCTTTGTTGGGTTTTCTTGCGTCCGTTTCGACACATGGACCTTTGGCAGGGTAAGTAGACATATTTCGAATATGTATTAGTTATAAATACTGTTTAATCAAACGATGTTTAATTAATCGAAATAAGTTTTATAAGGGAAAAAACGCGTTTTTGCACTTTTACCTGGAATTAAAAAAACTTTTACCTTCAATTAAAAAAAAAGAACATAAGCATTTTGTATGATTTAATGTTCAACATGATTTAATTAAGTGTTCGATTGTGCACATTTTATCAAGTTGTGTATGAAGCGTTTTTATTCGCAATATTTTATGTATGCATTGTTGAAGAAGTGTCGACATTGTATTAATCAAATCCATATACTAGTATGCATTTACATATGAAATTAAAAAATGGTATAAAAATACTTACTTAAAAAAAGTTATGAACTTTTTTAAACACCTATGGGATTATGTCCTAGCGTGCACTTTTTTGAAGGGGCTAATGCCCTAGGGGCTAATGTCCTAGGGGCTAATGTCCCAGAGATATGTCCGTACCCCATATATCCCACGTAAACACACTCATCCTGTGAAAATATCCAAATGGTAACTCGAGCGAATATCCATGTGCACTCGTTACACATGTTTGACATACACGTAAGAGTTTTATTCGCCATGGTGCCAGTGTTAATATGGGATCCCCATTGCAGGCATTCTGTGGTCCGTGTGGTTCCAGAGACCGAGCTCATGCTAACCATTCTACAGAGCTTACTAGCACAACGGCAGGTCAGTAAAGATACATCTCTTAATGGATTAATATTTCATTGGGCGTTTGTTTCGCTCCTCCAAATATATTAGAATTAGAGTGAAGAGGATATTTCAAACACGAGTTGGCAATTTTAAAAACCGAAATATGTGGCGAATGTGTTACAGATTACTAACAAAATATATTTAACGTGTATTATTATTGGATTATGAACAGTTTATTATTGGATCGCAAATATCCGCCAACGAGTATATAAAAACACAAGCATGTAATTAACACCACTGAAACAACGATTACAATGGAATTCATTTCAGAGTATCGACGTATGGAAAGAACCAGCGTGCGTTTATTGCGCAGTCGACATTCATCTGACACCGTTGGAGTTTGATGACGTCATTTCCGCTCTGAGAGAGCACGGTTTTGAGCCGAAAATCCTCATCGATGACGTCCAGAGTTTACTCGATTCTCAGCGAAGACCTCTTAAGTTCAAGCCAGGGTCAGCAGTTTTCGACTACGGCAAATACCACACTCTAGACGAGGTGAACATATTTCGGCTACATAAAGACCGGTCGTCTTGCTATGGTTTATTGTTAAAAGAAATTATGTCAAGAGCAGAGTTATCGTGCCCTGGATTTAAAAGAACGTATTTCTTTCAAGTCATCAAACGGTGACGTTCCGTAGCATGCATATACTCATCACGAGAATATATGTGGTTAATATGATTACAAATTTCCGCGCAATATTTACAGACATGTGTACTATTTTACATAATTTGCATGAAATTACTAATAGCTTTTGTTAACAAGAATCTATACGTGTAAACGTTAAAGAATGGACATGAATGTTGTAGTCGCAACAATGAGATTGTCCGCTTAGCAAAGCTTTAAACTTACATAGGGAAGATAACCCTATTACTGCTTAATATTTTCTTACTTCAAGGGAATTAATCCTGTCACCCATCCGTTAAGTCACCCACTCACTTATCCACCAACTCAATTATTCTATCACTCACTCACATGTTTGCTCACTCACTAACTCCCTCACTCACAAACGAACACAATTGCTCATTCGCTCACTCGTTCGCTCATTCACCCACTCACTGACTCACTTACAAACTCGCTCGCTCTTTCACCCACTCACTAACAAACTCGCTCGCTCATTCATTCATTCACTAACTAACAAACTCGCGAATTCACTCACTAACTATCAAACTCGCCCATTCACTCACTAACAAACTCGCCCATTCACTCACTAACTAACAAACTCGCCCATTCACTCACTAACAAACTCGCCCATTCACTCACTAACTAACAAACTCGCTCGCCCATTCACTCACTAACTAACAAACTCGCCCATTCACTCACTGACTAACAAACTCGTCCATTCACTCACTAACTAACAAACTCGCCCATTCACTCACTAGCTAACAAACTCGCTCGCTCATTCACTCACTCACTAACAAACTCACCCATTCACTCATTAACTAACAAACTCGCCCATTCACTCACTAACTAACAAACTCGCTCGCTCATTCACTCACTAACTAACAAACTCGCTCACTCATTCACTTAATCACTAACAAACTCGCCCATTCACTCACTAACTAACAAACTCGCCCATTCACTCACTAACTAACAAACGCGCCCATTCACTCACTAATTAACAAACTCGCTCGCTCATTCACTCACTCACTAACAAACTCGCCCATTCATCCACTCACTAACAAACTCGCCCATTCACCCACGCACTAACAACCTCGCCCATTCACTCACGTACTAACAAACTCACACATTCACTCACGCGCTAACAAACTCGCTCGCTCGTTCACTCGCACACTCACTCACTGGCCCACTCATTTACTCATTCATTCATGATTACAGATCAACGGCTGGGTTCTGAACAAGACGAACGTGTACAAGGAAATAACATCGCTCTTCAACATTACCAAGTCCTACGAAGGCAGGATGATGACTGGACTCAAGGTATATGATCATTAAATGAGTCGATAAATCGAAGATTTAACGTGTAATGATTGTAGCTGTTTTTTATAGATATTTCAACACAACAATAAAGAAAGCTAGTTGTTTACATGTGATGGCGAAGTCTAACAGAATATTCTTATTTACCGGTATATACTCATTATTTACATACGAGTCAGCTCGTGTATATTTAACCATTTCATTAAAACTATTGCCTTCCATCGTCACAATGTTAACTGTAAATGGTTTGATACATCAGATCAGCACCCCGTCCCCGTTCACCAAGCCCGCGTTCTTCATCGAGTCAGGGATTCACGCCCGAGAGTGGATCTCTCCGGCCACGGCCATATACATGTTCGGTCAGGTGAGTTTATGTTTTTCGGTCAAGTTAGTTCATGTTTTTCGACCAGGAGATTTAATGTTTTTCGTTCAGGTGAGTCCATGTATTGAATTAATTTAAGTGATAATAACGGTTTATGCATATCAGCAAACCAAGCACTGGATGGAAAATAATATTCACAACCGTTTGGCCAAGTTTGCTTTAACTTAATTCGTTCGTAGATTGAGGCCATTTGAAAATCTATATTGACTATGGACCTTACTGTCGACGTCAAATGGACAAATGATTGAAACAACATCATCTATGAAAGTTTGTTTGGAAATTGCTTGGGACCAAAACAGAGAGAACGTGCGTTTTGTCTTAATGCGTGGAATGATGCCAGAATTAAAATTAAAATAGCGGCAAAATAGATGATAAATTTGTTTTTAATATGTATTTACTTTTTAATCCCCACATGTTAAGAGAAAAACTTATCCCTCGAATGAGGCTGGTTTTACCATGACATGGTAAAAAAAATCACTTTGCTTCCCGAGAAAAATGATAGCAGGCATGATGAAGAGCTGTGAATTGTCTGTGTCTTACACAGAACATTTTAAAGAAATAAAAGACAGTCTAACGCAAATTGTTAAATGTTGCCCGTCTTCTCCAGATGTTGGACCGGTACAAGATCGACTCGGACATAACTAAAATGGTTGACATGTTCGACTGGTATCTACTTCCGGTCACCAACCCTGATGGGTACGCTTTCACGTGGACAGGCGACAAGGTAAGAGATGGTTGTTATGATAACACAATGCTGTAATATTATCCATTCACAAGTTTAATTTTGAAAATAAATTAAAATATTGTTTTCTGTTGTTGAATTTCTAGTGTATGCCTTTGTTTCAGTATGTATTGAATATACTTTAATGTAACCTCTTTCTTGCTTTATGCGTAATCATAATTTTACATCACATTTCCTTGATATGCTATTGATATGCACTATCTATAGTTTATAAGTATAAATATTTATGAACTGATATAAACAATATTCTTTCTGTAAAAACCTTATCATGGCATTTTGTGTTATGGACTTTTGAATACTTGATGAGTTGTAAAATTGCGAGCAAGCTTTTTCCGCTCGATTCGTTTTGGAGTGAATGTCCTGAAAATCTGAAAAAATAAATATGCAATCAAATGAAAGAAACAACAACAACAAAGTATCGAACAAACCGAAAGAACATATAGGTTCGAGTTGGTTTTATCAATTCATGGTATTAACTCATATGGTACATGCATATCTTGCCCCGTATGGATGATACAACATTTTTTTGTAAACCTGCGGATATGCTTGTCAAGCGAGGCATTTGTATAATAATATAAAGAGTATAGGCATATTTCGGGGCATGGTAAATATTCCCCCCCCCCATCGAAGAGTGATGGCGATGTCCATATCTCTCTCCGCTGGTGCAATATTTACTAAACCCTCAACTGCCAGTAGTATAAACATTATGACACGCGCTTGGGGAAATTGGGTTTAATGCATGTTCGTAAATGAATTCCACACGAGTCAGGGAGGAAACTTTCTGCCTAAAATCGATTTTTTCAAAGAGGAAAAGTTACCACAAAAGTGTGTACTGCAAAGGCGGATCTGGGTCGACCATTTACGCATATGCATTAAACCCCGTTATTCCAGGACGAGGCTCATATTAAATACACGTTTCGCCCTGTATGCGATCTTCGGTCCATTGTAACATAGCTCCTTGCTACAAAACTGAAGTAGGGTTCATTTGAATCACTGATGATGGATGTTGTGTTCCGGCTGTTACAAAAGCCCATGTTTGGTACATTTCAGAACCGGCTTTGGAGGAAGACCCGATCTAAGCACGGCCTGTGCTACGGCGTCGACCCCAACCGGAACTGGGACATGCATTGGTCAAGTACGGACATCTTTATATATAAACATTAAATGAGCATCGTTCTGAGAAATCTTTACTTAATACATGTGCTTAAGTGTCGTCCCGGATTTCCCAGTTTAATTTGCAATTGCTCATCAGGGAAAAAACTTTCCACTTTGATGGATTTTTTCCACGCGTTTAACGGAAGCCTCGTCTCAACGACAATCCAGTTAACGCGGGAAGTGTCGTATCTGATTTGCCTGTGCGGACCTCACAGGCTTATTTTGGACGACACTTTACGCACATGCATAAAATCACGCTTTCCCAGAACCAGGCTCAAGTTTTGTAGTCTGCGTTAAAAATCCACTCTTCGAATTCTGATTCAAATTAGATGGCCTTTACCAGAAAATTGTTGGTGAATGTTTTGATACAATTTGGTTATTGGATGTTTTGTGTTCAGAGAAGCTTTTAGTGCTTTTAGATATAACATTTGATTCAAAAATGTTCACGCTATGTACTTTGTATGGATCAAACACTGATCAACCAAATTTCTACAACGAATTACTTTCAGACATAGAAAACTTAGGAAATGATACCTATACTATCTATGGGGATTTGAATCTTGTATTGGATTCTAAATTAGATTATGTCTATAACAAAAATCTTTACAATGTAATAAAAAGTCAAGAGAATTGTTATCTTCTGCAATGCGTGATAGAAACTTACTAGACAGTTTTAGACAAATGAATGGCACTATTTATCAATACACTTGGCGAAAACCAAACACTCTTCAACAACGTAGACTGGATTTCTTCCTCGTCCTCGTCACTAGTAATCTTGTCCAAAATAATAGAAAATCTGATATACAATCAAGCTTTAAATCTGACCATTCAGCTATAACGTTAGAATTAAAAATCTGTGAAACAACTCATGGTAAAGGACTCTGGAAATTCAATATCTCTCTGTTACATGATAAAGAATATCTTGATTGCATGAAAGTAAAAAATGGAGAACAAAAAAAACAACAATATTGTCTGCCTGTATATAATATTGACTCTTTGCACACGATTGATGATAGTGAGATTCAGTTGACCATAAATGACCAGATTTTTTAGAAACCTTGTTAATGAAAATCAGGGGCAAAACTATCTCATTTTCATCATACAGATCTAAACAGAGGAAAGACAGAGAAGATTTTATTATAAAAAATTTGAAATTCTAGAAAAAATATTACTGAAAACAATATTGAAGAACTTCATTTGTTGCAGCAGGAACTTTCTGATATCCGTGATATCAAAATGAAAGGATCATTCATAAGATCTAAAGCAAAATGAAAAACCCACTAAATACTTTTGCAATTTGGAAAAACAGCACTTATCTAGTAAAACAAAACCTTATATTATAAACAATAACGGTCAAAATACATATGATCAAAATGAAATTTTAGTAGAAGCTGCCACATATTATAAGACTTTATACTCAAAAGGTGAAATAAAAGAGAGCGATAACACTATTTTTGATGAACTTAATTTGATACACGGCGCAACATTGAATAACGATGAGGCACAAGTATTAGAGGGCATATTGACAATGGAAGAAATCTCGACTACCCTGAAAAATATGAAACATTTTAAAAGTCCTGGTTCAGATGGCTTCACAAGCATATATACCTCCCTCAGGGACAGCGATCCCAGATTAGCCTAGTCAGTCCGCACAGGCTAATCAGATACGACCCTTTCCACTACTTTTGAAAAACCCAGTTTAGGCGGAAAGTTTCGTCCATGACAAGGCTTCGCAGACAGAAAAGACTAATCTGAAACAGCCATTTACGGGAATAAGTCCGGTTTTTACAGAGCGAGGCATGTAGTTGCTATTTGCTGTTTAGGTTTAAGTTTACTTCATCTTACTTAAAAAAGGCAATGCAAGTTAATTTCAAAATTGTTTTAACTATTAGTTTTCTCAGAACAAGACTCATATGTTAAACGCACATATGCAAACTTCAGGTGGAGGGGCGAGCAAGGACCCATGCTCGGACGAGTTCTGCGGCCCATCGGCGTTTTCGGAAGTGGAAGTAAAAGGGGTAGCAAATTTTCTGCAAGGGATCAAAGGCTTGAAGGGGTTCATCGACTTTCACAGCTACTCGCAGCTCTGGATGTCGCCCTGGGGGTACACAAAAAAGCTTCCCACTGATTTCAAACAGCAGGTGTGAACACTAATCCAATGAATATGACGTTTTAACCGTGAACTAAGTGCTACTTTTTATTTACGTTTTTATGTAAATATTGTTAATATAAAAGTAACTAAAAACGTGTACTTGTTTTAGAGTTGTGAAAACACGCAACTGAACATAATAAGGCTTTATAACTGTGTATGTATTATGTATGTTTCTTTATTTGGTTTAGTTAAAGTCGATACAACGATATATCTTTTGCCTTTGCGCGCTGCATTGAGTCAGAAAACTCCCATACACACAGCAGAAAATCACAAAATGTGTTTTTAACTGTTACAAATCCACAGTACATATTTTGAATGCGTTAAACAAGCTCGTTTAAAGTCTGCTCGTTCCTGATTTACTAGATCAACAAGCAGATCTCGTCCTGGGGAAACTGGGCTAAATGCATGTGCAAAAAGTGTCGTCCCAGATTAGCGTGTACAGTTCGCACAGGCTAATCATGGTTGACATTTTCCTTTTTATGGATTGTTTCGTTTAAAGCGAGGAAAGGAAAAAGCCAGTCTTGATGGAAAGTGTCGGCCCTGATTAGCCTGTGTGGACATCACAAGCTTACATGGGGCGACAGTTTTCGTATACTGTTTGTATGTATTAAGCCCAGTTTTCCAAAAACGATGCTCATGTCTCGGTCTTATGTGGACATTTCAGGACGCGGCCTCAGCGGCCGCCACGGACGCTCTTGAGAAAGTGTATGGCACCAAATACGAGCATGGCAGTATCGCAAACACTATTTGTAAGTAGGACTCAATTGGTCGTTGTCGGCAAAGGTACCACTTAAAAGTAATCCGAGTGATCTTAAGTATCCTATAAAGTACTCGATGTACGGAAAATATACTGAAACGTAACCCGGAGAATGGCCGGGGGCCTCTAAGCGTAATTTCCAAATATCGGATAGGTTTAAAACACTTCTAATGAGTCATTGTATGTGTAACGGAATCAAACAGAAGGAACAATTATGATCACAATTATATGAATTATAAAATCACAAACTAGAATTTTAAAGGGCGGGACTCAAAGCAGTTTATGAGTTTAAGCTCGAAGTAAATATCATGAATTATTGTATTACAAATAGATATGCACATGAATAAAGCGTTGGGTTTTGTTCATCACCTTACTTCACTATTAACCATGTATGTTCATACATATAACTGATATAATTGCGTTGATTTTGTTCGCGGGCAAGTATATCATTCTCTTATTTTCCACGCCACGCTAGACCTCTATAATTTCAAAACAAGTGCGGCCCTTGTCGTACTTCCGCAGCGGCCGGGTTCGATCCACACTGTCGGAGCGTTCTTTCGATCTCCCCAAAAGACACCAAGTACTGGTTCTACCCAGGTAACGGACCCATGAGAGTTTCAATAAGCCTTTGGCTTTCGATGCAAACGATCTAAAATTAAAAGTGTTTAACTTTAAACTTATCCTCGCAGATATCGCGAGTGGAAGCAGCGCCGATTGGACCTACGGCAAGATTAACGTCAAGTACTCGTTTGGCGTGGAACTCCGCGATACGGGCAAGTACGGGTTTTTGCTACCGGAAGACCAGATCATAACGTCGGGAATTGAGACGCTACAAGGACTAATGGCATTGGCCAGTTACGTGAAAGATAACTGAGAAGGGGGCGGGAGATGAAAATCATCAATTCGTATTGATCTCCAAAATGTCCCATACCTTTTGGGTTATTAATAAATATTGCAACAGCAAGACAACGACCACTTTTGTTTTGAGTTTTTTTTTTTTTATTTCTACATGCTAAATTTGTGAGAACGTTTTTGGGTGGGACGTTCTGATTAGTGAACCGTTTAAGCACAGTCCATTTACACATGCGTTGACATTGAACGGCTTGGATTTGTGCCATGTTATATCTAAATACTTGGAGCGTATCCATGCTCCACATTTTATACTGGAATTATTGCAATCGCATGGGTGGAGGTTGTTTATTAAATTATATTGTGTATAGTACTGAGATACGTCTACCTGTACCTTTCTCTGAGTTTCTTACACATGCTGCTACTGTATGAACCTTTCTTGTAGTTTTTAAAAATTGTTGCTACCGCCTCAAACGCGTCTTTTTAAAATAGAAAATACACTTCCGGTATCTTATGCAAATAATCTTATGAAAGTAAAAGTAAATTATTCATTAGAGAGCGTTTCAGAAAGATTTCATACCTGATTTTTCTCGTGCATAAAAGCGTATATTTATCACTCATTTTCACATGAGTAACGTGGTTTGCTCAATGTTTTCAAATATTGTATTACACATTATTTTTGATAAATATGGGCCGTGCTCTGTGCATGTGCGTAGAATGTCGTCCCAGATAAGCGTGTGCACTCCGAAAGGCTAATCAGGGACGACACTTTCCACTTTTATGATATTTTCTGTTTAAAGAAAGTCTCTTCTTAGCAAAAAAATCCATTTTAGGCGGAAATTGAGCATTTTACGTTCGCAACGTGTTTCTTATGCTTACAAACGTAAATCTTCAAATTGCAGCACCTTTCAGCAAGAAACAACACAGATCTCTGGATTATTGTCTCATGTCTGAACGGATTTAATAGTTGTATGAAAGATTGTTCATTTCCGTCACAAATTGTTTACGCGTATAGGAAAGTTGTTTGTTGATTTTTAGTTACAAACTTGACCGAAGTGAGCGTGTTCGTAATCAAATACAAAAATAGTATAGTAATTTACATCATATTCAGTACAACAGCAAAACATTAAATGAAAACATCGTATATAAATTGAAAGCATTCAAACCTTTTAAAATACAATTCAATAACTGAAATGATTTGAACTCGCCTTAACTGTACAATAAATACATATATTACCTAATTACACTGCGAGAATATATGAGTCGCGCTCTTTGAAAAGGTTTTTTTATGCATTTGCGTAAAGTGTCGTCACATATAAGCATGTGCAGTCCGCATGTTGGTTTTATGGGATAAAGGGTGAGATTTTTACCCGCGATTTTTTGTATTGAGTACAATTATATATTTCAAGCAAACTTGCCAATGTTATTTTTGTAGTAGATGTCCCATCGATATGATGACCGAGACATCTCCTTATGCAAGCTGGGTCGTTAAAGCAAGTCAATATATGATCTTACGACATAAGTCAAAACAGTTAGTAGTTTCAAGAATAACAAGATGTGTTTGTGAAAAACTATGTCCCCCCCCCTAATATATATGACCTTTGACCTTGACGGATGACCTTGACCTCTCACCACTCAAAATGTGCAGCTCCATGAGATACACATGCATGCCAGATATCAAGTTGCTATCTTCAATATATTATTGCAAAAGTTATGACCAATGTAAAAATTTGACGCAAACTAACAAACGAACAGACAGGGCAAAGCAATATCTATACTGGGCGACATAAAAACGTAGAATTAAAGTTCGAAAGAAATATTTTTCTCCTGTACAGAAGAAAACTTATTCATGTGCAAAACGTTTACTTTTGGGAAACCCCTCTCTTGCGTCATTTTTAACCCATTTATGACTCTCCCATCCTTCTAAATTGGATCAATTTATTTCCAAAATAAGGAATTTCTAGTTTATTAATTTCTATATTTAGAATATTTGTTTACAGAAATTCCTTTACGCAAACAGCGCAGACCCGGATGAGACGCCGCATCATGCGGCGTCTCATCTGGGTCTTCGCTATTTGCAAAGGCCTTTTTTCTAGACGCTAGGCATAAATTGGTTAAGCTGGTGGTCTCTAAGCTCGGATGATTTTGATATTACCATGTCTTTCAGCAGACAGCTTTGTTTTCGGTTGAAGGACAGTAATGACACGGCACTAATGGGGGAAGGGAAAAAAGAATTACAATGGAATGTTTGTATTTAATTAAATGTCTTAAAAGTCAATCTGTTATATGATATTACAGAAACTGGTATTTTCAGGATTCGTTATAAATATAGCACATTTTAAGTATTTTCCCTTTATCTTCAGGACTGTGGACGGTAACCCCACTGTTAGAACGGATATCATTTAAAATATAACACTTTTTTCAGTTGACTGGGACTAAAGATAACCAACCACTGGATCAGAAATCTCTTGCAGTCTTATTTCACTGCTGTTCAGACAGTTATTATTTCAACAATTATGTCAAGAATGGCGTTGCTCTGTGCGATAAGCAGTTCAACATTTTCTTAAAACTGTTTTTTTGGATCAGGAAATTCTTAGTCTATTTTAATGACGACTGACACAAATCTGTGGGCCACGGTTACAGGCCACAAATCTTCATAAAAATTACAAATCGACAACTCGATTTCAGAAAATTGTGTTGGTCATATCAAAATCTCGCGTAGTTTTTATATAATGAAAATTTTCATTCGTAGGGGGCCTAAAGAGTGTCGAATGATATATCACATTAGGGTGATTCATATTGAAAAATTAAACATTTTGGATCATCAGAAAACGCCTGCTAAAAGTCAGCATATATAACATGTGTGTTGGTAATTATGGTGTTTGTCAGTTGTGATGAAAATAATGCAAAATTAAATGAAAATACGTCTCGCTATATATGAGCCTTGTTCTGAGAAAACTGGGCTTAATGCATGTGCGTAAAGTGTAATCCCCGATTAGCCTGTGCAGTTTGCACAGGCTAATCAGAGACGAAACTTTTCGCTGAAACATGATTTTCGGTAACGAGGGACTTTCTTTAAACTAAAAATAACATAAAAGCGAAAAGTGTCGTCCCTGATTAGCATGTGCGTACTGCACAGGCTTATCTGGGATGACACTTTACGCACATGCATTAAGCCCAGTTTTCTAAGAAAAAAAGGCTCATATATTCATCAACACTATGTGCACCTATCAGTGTACAACATTAACCCATCTCTAATGCGTCGATGCGAATAACTCTCAGGTCGGGCGATTGAAAATTGTTCAATCAATCGCAAGATTTGCGATGAAGTCAATGGTAAGAGATTGTTTGTAAACAAGCACATACGCTTTTCAAATGTAAATGTTTACATCAACACCGATTGGAATTACTTCCCTTTAGTAGATTTAGGATCTCCCTTAGATAATTAGATTCGTATATTCTATCCACATTGGTTTCCCTTAGATTCGTTTATTCTATGCACATTGATCTCCCATAGATTCGTATATTCTATCCACATTGATCTCCCTTAAAGTTACGCATGCGCAATTAATTTCCTTCTATATTACATATAAAATAGTTCAAGTCCGATATCAATTTTTACCACGATCAAGCAATGACCCACTTTATCATCATACATCATTGGAAAGATAAATGCATAATCTTTTTAACAAATGGATGTTATTAAATTCAATACGTTGTAACTCAAAATATTCACCTTAGAAAAGGCACACCGGTTTTGACAGCTGTGCAGGCGACCATTTTGGGCTCAAATAGTATGACCTACTTTCATAGCCGGGAACCATCAACAGAAAAAGTAGAACCGAAAATGGCTTTTGTTTCTTATTGCTTACAAATATACCTTCAAATTGATACAAAAACATTCCATTTGCTATGTATTTTACAAATCCTATACAGCATGCACTGAACAATGTGTGCTAAGTAGGGCTGTCACGATACGCCGTGAGCGTACCGCGGTATATCGTGGTACGGCAACACTGTATCGCGGTACGTACCGCGATATTTTACAGAATATGTATCTGTGAAGAAAACAGCAGAATAACAAGTTTCACAAACTTTATTAAGCTCAATAATCAGAAAACACTGGTAGCATAGTATGACTAGAAACTGTAAAAGAAACTGTAATAAACTTGATAGAAGTAGTCATTGTTATTGATATTGTTATTCGCGTCTTTTTCTAATATGTCCGCCATATTGTTTACAATAGCTGTGACTGTGGTCTGTGTAAATCGAACGCTTCAAGGGCATGTTTAAAATGCGAAGTCAGCAGGCCCAGTATTGAAAATCCGTAGCGTTCTGACTCTTCCTCGACTTATTCAGAATCTTAAGATAACATGATTCGGAAGTGCCATGCTTTGAACGATCGATATACTAAAGAAAGAAAATAAGAAATAGAATAAACATTTTTTGGATAATTATGAACTTATTTGCAAAGGAAATCTGTCCTTAATTCCAAAAAAGGTACGGACCCATACATCGCCGTATTTTAAACGTGAAAGTTAAACATCTACCAGTGGAAGCGCTTGCTTGACCTGGATATTAACGGATTATTTATTTAGCCCTTTTGAATCGCTTCTACAGTTTTCAAAACGATATCTATATCAAAATAATTATGTAATGTATTTATATCTGTGCTAATATAATAATATTAAAAAAACCGGTGCGGCAACGCCGTACCGCGGTGCGATTTTTTTCAAGACATGCAACGCGATATACCGATATACCGGTGAATCGTGACAGCCCTAGTGCTAAGTATCAAACTGACTGCATGTAACCCTGCAAACAGGAGTTCCGGTTTGGGGTTATGTGACCTTAAATCCTGGAGAAAGCAAGAAAAACTGTAGTAATCGACACGCGGTTTTCCATAATTATTGTTAAGAATTTAGCGATATTTGTATAACTTGGTTTTTATTTTTTGCTATTGATAGCTTCAAAAAAAAAGCGTAACAAGGTGTGTGTGATTAAGATTAATACCTGCTGATTTCTGATAAATACCTTAGAAATCACGTTTGTTTTTTATGCCCCCGGATCGGATGATTTGGGGTATATTGTTTGTGGCCTGTCTGTCTTTCTGTCTTTCTTTCTTTCTTTTTTCTTTCTGTCATTCTTTCTTTCTTTCTTTCTTTCTTTCTTTCTTTCTTTCTTTCTTTCTTTCTTTCTTTCTTTCTTTCTTTCTTTCTTTCTTTCTTTCTTTCTTTTCATTCTGTCATTCTGTCCCAAAACTTTAGCCTTACAGTAAAGTTTTGCAATAACTTTTGAAATATTGAACATAACAACTTGATATTTGGCATGCATGTGTATCTCATGAAGCTGCACATTTTGAGTGGTGAAAGGTCAAGGTATTCCTTCAAGGTCAAAGGTAAAAAAGCGGCGCATTAGGGGGCATTGTGTTTCTGACAAACACATCTCTTGCTATTTTGGCGGTCGGCCAATATATACAATCGTTGTAATGTTTAAACTGAAATTGCAATCTCAGTTAATCCGGTCCCAGGTACAAATCCAGTGCCACAATCAACGGATGCTTTTTTAATGGCGTGGAGAAGCTAAACGGAGGAACATGATCTAGAAGTATGATGAATTAAGTCTTATTTTACCATTTTATCAATTATCCTCTTTTCTTTTCTCATGTTCTCGCTGTAATGAACGGAAAAGAGAATTGTAAAATCTTCTTATAATTAAAGTCGACGGCGAGATACTTCAAATTATAACTTAACTTTGAAAATTAAGACTATATGAAAATAATTTTTTAATATTATCTACAATAAAACATGACCATATTTTTTAAAAACTCTAGGAAAGCTCGAGTTTTTGATGTCGATATGTTCATGATAGTTTTAATGTAAAACAATGAACATCTTTAAAAAGATATTCAGCGTATATTCTGATTTTGAAAAAAAAATGTTAAAGCGAGATTATACGATTTTTTCAAATATTTATTAATTTTTTATAAAATGTGTAAAAAACGTATTAAAAATATTTTTTAATATACATTAAAATACAATTTAAAAAGAATATGTTTCGAAAAATGCTAAATAAGCCAGATATTTAATTCTGAAATCGAACATGTCTGTACAGTCGAATTCGCCAGCATGTTAATCAGGCATGTACGACGTGAATCTTAATTTAGTTTAACGGCTCATTTAAAATTCCTGTGACGATATCTATTCATATGACACATGAACACTAATTAAAAAGACGAATGCTTCGGTTATTGTAGGAAAATATGTACGAAATATCTTCGTCACAATCGGCTCGGGCGCTAATTTGTCTTTGCTGCATTTTATGATTATTGTCTTCAATGTATAATTTGTCTTGCCTATTTTGTGTCATTGTAAAATATTTGATCAATATATTACAATTTAACACATATAGACAATCGTATAATCTCGCTTTAAGCATTAACCTGTTTATATATTTGAATATAACAATGGTTTCAATTTTTTTCAGTTGCGTGTCGATTATCAAACGCATGAATTGTTTTATGCAGTTTATTGCATATTATTGCATGAAATTATTCTCGATTTGATAAATACGGTATAGTATGGCTGTAAACATGTTATTTAGAAGAGAGATTATGTTATGGTTTAGCGCGAATAATGCACGGGTTTTGTGTTTAAGTTTTAGCGCAAAAGCTCACGAGTTTTTCGTTTTGGGTATATATGATTTGCAATTCTATTGAGTCGCCCTTCGAGGGTATAAAGAATAAGAATAAATTGCAAAATTTCCATGAGGAATACAGTGGGTTGCCATCATCAGTCTCCTAAGTAACTGGCCACGAATTTTCGAGCGGAGGAGTACACCATAATGACTGATTAGTTTGGTAGGTACAGCAGCGCCACATAACCACTGAAACTATCCATTGATAGTGACCCAAGGTTTTTCACGCATAACTGATTCACAATCGATCGCATCCTCAGTTCCATGGAGCCATACTCTTTTACTATACAACTCGTTCAATAGTATGTAACCAAGTTCGTTGTAACATGAACACAGCCAAACAAATTACCGGTACTGATTATCAATCGCGCAAATATACAATGCTGAGCATCAAAATTGGGAATTATGTATCAAATATTGAGTCCTGCAGTGCATAGTTATCAGATGTTTTTTAATATAGCATATTTTCATTGCCGAACAGTCTACTGACGCAAACCTTGTTCAGTAGGAGGAAAGTTATCCTATGGAACATGAAGAGCCCCGATTTAGAACGTGGTTTCTTTCAAGAACAGCTTCAGTTAAAAGAGTGTTTAGTTTAATAAACTCGATAAGTGTTGATAGAAACAGGACTTTGCTGGAAAAGCATTTACCACTTCGATCTTAGTATACAACTTATTATTTGCACATGTTTTCTAAAGTTTTCAGCATAATTAATAAATTTCCCATTATTACATTTGGATGAAAACGCCACTAATTTTGCCAATTTGGCCGGTACCGGCACCAATCCCAAAGCAGTGAGGAAAAACGCTGCGGTCGTTAGCAAATACGTTCAATAATTCGACATGTTATTTTTTTTTTCATCAATAAATATTTTACAAACAAGCGGGTGTCATGCCTGACTAATGTAATTTACACAGCCGAGGTGAAAAAAGTCTATACTCCCCAATGGTGACCGTTATGCCTTGCGACAATTGCCACTTCCGCTCCTTGCGATACTCACCCGCCTCTCAACTGGCATTTGTTGGAAACAAGGCGTTTTAAATAGTTCGTAACTGTTGATCTGTTTATAGTATCACAATAATAAAAACGTTAGAATAAATCCAGTTGTTAGCGCGCTTGATAAAAAGATGGTTCGTAGTTCTCAGCTCAACTCAACTGTGCAATAGGATACACAGGGAGAGAACCGATGTACTTTACATAACAATGAACACGGTGTGAGAGGATTAAAATTTCTCTCGTTGAACGTTTGCGGACTGAGATCGAAACAGCTTTGTCCAGAGTTTTGTTCATTTCTATGCACTTACGATATAATTGGTTTACAGGAAACAAAAACTGACGATTATGATGATTTAGAATTAGTTGGATTTAAAATGCATTTTAAAAACAGAAAAGAATTCTCAGTACGTAAATCAGGCGGGATATGTCTCGCTGTTAAAAACACAATCTGTAAACATGTCACAATTATTCAGTCAAGCAGTAAATTTGTATTGTGGTTTAAAATCTCTAAACATTTTACTAAAAACGAGGATATACTGTGCGGTGTTGTATATGTACCGCCTGAAAACTCTGTGTATGTAAACGATGATCCGTTTTCCGATATCCAGATAGAAATTGATATTTTTAGAGATAAATACAGTAATATATGCATGTTTGGTGATTGGAATAGTCGTACAAAACAGCTAGCAGATTATGTTAAACCTGATCATGATATTTTTTGCGAATTACACTTAGA
The DNA here is from genome assembly GCF_020536995.1 of Dreissena polymorpha. Lineage (NCBI taxonomy): Eukaryota > Metazoa > Mollusca > Bivalvia > Myida > Dreissenidae > Dreissena > Dreissena polymorpha. The sequence goes on along the minus strand of NC_068367.1, from coordinate 75,163,318 downwards.
TGACATGTACAATGATTTAATATGCGATGAGAAACTATTTTTAGAAGCAAGTATGACTATTACTCGAAATAACCAAGATAAAGCGGCAAATGGTTTTGGCTACAAGTTAATACATTTCTTACAACGAAACCGACTGTTCATATTAAATGGTAGAACAAAAGGTGACTTTATGGGTAAATTCATATGTAAAAATTCAAGCAGCATAGACTATTTTGTCAGCTCTCCTACGCTATTTAAGCATATAATCAATATAGAAGTTTTAGATTTTTGCCCATTACTTTCAGATGTGCACAACCCCGTTTCTATGGTGTTCGAATTTCCCAATTATTATAACAGGGATATTGTCACTGTTAACAATACATGTATATGTTTAAATGTCTTTGAAAATGTTGATGTTTGTGAGAATTGTATTGTTGCTGATGCAAATGTCGGTGATGTTAATAATGCTATTAGTAATAATGATAATGATAACGATAATAACAATAACAACAATAGTAATAATAATAATAATAATAATAACAATAATAATAATAATAATAATAATAATAATAATATCAATGAAAACGTGAAATTGTGGGATCATGATAAATGTAATGCATTTGTAGAAAATATAAATACTTTAAATGTCAATGACATCATCCGGGATCTCGAAGCTTTTGAAAACGCGGATACTTATTCAATTAATGACATGGACCATATAGTCTCCAAAATTGATTCTGTTTATCAAAACAGTTGTAAAAACAGCTTCGGCACTCATAAACATGTAAATAAATCAAAGTATAGCAACGAGCCCAAATGGTTCGACCGAAATTGTAAAGAAGCCCGGACAAATTTTCACCGTGCCAAATATGTATACAAGACTAAGAAATCTGAAGCGCATCGCCTTACTATTAAAAGCACAAGTAAAATATACAAGAAAACCATTAAACAATGTTATTACACATTTAAAAAGAAAAATGCTCAAAAAATTAAATCCCTGAAAAACACTAACCCCAGAGTATTCTGGAAAACTATTTAAGGCAAAAAACACAATACGGTAAAAGCAAATATTGCCTTGCTGGAAAACCATTTTAAAACTGTAAATGCCGACGACACTGTCTTTGATTTCACTAGCGATGAATCACAGCCAACTACCGTTTATAATAACGATTTACTTTATGCCGAGATAACATGCAAAGAAATCGAGCACTGTATAAATTTGCTAAAAAATAACAAAGCATGCGGCATTGATAATATTTTGAATGAGCACATTAAAGCATCCTTTCCAATTATGAAAGATGTATATGTAAAATTATTTAACTTAGTATTTAAATCTGGTATAGTACCTAGCAATTGGACCATTGGGCTTATTAATCCAATTTTTAAAAATAAAGGTTCTGAAAACGATCCTTCTAACTATAGACCAATCACTCTGTTGAGCTGTGTGAGTAAATTATTCACTTCAGTCTTAAACATACGTTTAGAAAAATTTATTTTGAAGTATGACCTTATTGATAAGCATCAAGCGGGTTTCCGTAAACATTTTTCAACAGCTGACAATATGTTTGTCGTATATGCGCAGATTAACATTCTTAGAACTCAAAAACTGTTTTGTACATTTATCGATTTAAAGGCTGCATTCGATACGATTAATAGGTCATTATTGTGGTATAAGTTAGGCAAGTACAGTATAAATGGAAAGTTCTTAAATATTGTCAAAAATATGTACAACAACGCAAAATCATGTATCATGTGTAATGGCGAAAAATCTAACTATTTTTCATGTTCAGTTGGGGTAAGGCAAGGAGAAAATTTATCCCCCATACTATTTTCCTTCTTTTTGAATGACCTACATTCATATTTCAATAATAGCAGCGATGTAGACGGAATAAAATTTCATGTTCAGTCAAATGAAAACGATATGTTAAATTTTTCAAACTATTTGTTTTGCTGTTCGCTGACGATACTGTTATTGTAGCAGAGTCAGCTAACGATCTTCAAAATTGTTTAAATGTGTATTCCCAATATTGTGACACATGGAAACTAACTGTTAACATAGACAAGTCAAAAATTGTAATTTTTAGTAAAGGTAGACCATCTAATTTTGTATTCTACTATGAAGATCATCCCATTGAAGTTGTTAGAAATTATAAATACCTCGGTATTTTATTCAATAGCAGTGGCTCTTTTTTCCAGACCAAAAAGAATCTAGCCGAACAGGCAACAAAATCTATGTACTGTCTGATTAATAAATGCAATAACCTCGCTTTACAAATAGATATGAAAATTGATCTTTTTAATAAGATGATTAAACCTATTCTTTTGTACGGTTGTGAATGTTGGGGGTTTGGAAATAATTATATATTAGAAAAAGTTCGGTTGAAGTTTCTGAAAATTATATTAGGGGTTAAAGCCAGTACGGCATCTTGCATTATATACGGAGAAACTGGAGTAAAGCCCCTCAAAATTGACATTGAAACTAGAATGATTTCCTTTTGGTCTAAATTGGTCCATCCATTGTGTTTTAAATTGTCATATCAAATCTACAACACCTTATTTAATATACATGCAACAGAAGATGATAAATTTGACTTGATAGAGTGCATCCGAAACATTTTTGTTAAATGCGGAATGATGAATATTTGGCAGTCTCATGATTTTCCGAATTGCACCTGGCTCATTCAAAGCATGAAACAAAATCTTTCAGATCTGTTTATTAATGAATGGTACTCAGATATACATAATTCTAGTAAATGCAGTAATTATAGGCTAATTAAAGATACATTTGGGTTCGAATCATACCTTGTTAAAACTCCAGATAAATTTTTAAAATACATTATACAAATTCGGACAATAAATAACAGGTTACCTGTCGAAACTGGAAGTTGGTACGGAATAGAATCGAACCAAAGACTGTGTAATTTATGCAACTCCAATAATCACATTGGTGATGAATTCCATTATTTACTTGAATGTAATGCCCTTAAAGATCTAAGAAAACGTTTTATTGATAAAAAAATATTACACCAGACCTAATACTATTAAATTTAAATTGTTAATGTCCATCGATTATCATACTAACAGTAATTACAGAAAACTATGTATGTTCATTAAGGAAATATTGAAACAGTTTTAATTTAGAACTTATATTTTTTCTGGTGTTGTTTTTCTATACAATCAAATAGTGTATGTTGTTACCCCCATGTGATTGATGCTTAACTTCTAAACATTCTCTCCCTTTAAATGTTTTTTTTTGTTTAGTTTGCTATGTAATGGCCCCTTCAACTATGTATTTTTTAATTTATGTTTGTGTAACTTTTTCTCACACTGTCATGTTATGCATGAAATGAGCTTGAAATAAATACACTTAGTGGAGATGAATGTTTGTGTTCTATGCAAATATTGATTCACATTAAAAGTGTTGACAGTATTTGATGGTCATTTAGCACTTACGAAATCGCTTGTTAAACTAGCTTATTGATTGCATGTATAGTAAGAGTGTTCCGTGTTTATTTTACAGTATTGCAAACAGTTATTTTGATAACTTTACTGTTAGTTGCCGTATATGTGACCTGTTCGAAAGCTGATGCGCAGTAATGTATTATTAACAAACGCATGGATGCATATTATATTTTATTTAATATAGACGACAATTAAACAACAAGTTTTTGTCTTTCTTACAGATGAGTGGAGAATATATTATAAATTTGAATAACACTATGCGATTTATAACAATTAAGGAGTACTGCAATTACGAAGTTTTTTCCTTAATGTCCCTATTAAAGTAACGACAAAATACGTGACAGGGTGTACTTTCACGCGGCAATGGACTCTTCAAAGAAACAGACTTTAATTCCAAAAATTAACAACCGATATAAGCACATTTTAACGCAAGCGATTTTCTCGTTTTAAAAACCAAAACTTTAAACACTTTCACTCTATCGTTGAATAAAAGGACTTTGTGTTCCCGCCTTATGAAATTCTATAGATTGTTTAAAACTGAATTCGCGTATGAAATATATATAGATGACATCAATACGAAATATAACACACGGCGTTTATCAAGATTTAGAATTAGCGCCCATAAAATGGATAAAGAGACTGGTAGATATAATAATATACCAAGAGATCAAAGCACATGAAAATTGTAATGCAAACGCCGTTGCAAACGCCGTTGAATCCGTGTATTAATACTTTCTTACTTGCCCAATCTATACAGATCTCAAAACAAAATGTTGTATTTGATCAAACTGGCCAATTTTAGTGAAATTTAAAAACATACTCTCTTGTCAAAGTAATAAAGTCAATAACAATGTTGCCAGATTCATTACCGATGCCATGAAACCTCCGTGAGGGGAAATTACATGCATTTGTTGCTTCTTAAATAGATACTGCATGCTATCCTAAATATATTGTCTATATATTACTCGTTTCCTCTTTTTGTAGTTGATATTACATGTTGGAAGACATTTATCGTAGTGTGTGTTTATTTGCATGATTGAATTTGTACATATGGTGCTGATGCACTTTGCCTATACTTTGTTTCATTGTATGTAAATGGCAAACAGCGTTTGTGCCGATATTCCAATAAAACACTTGAACTTGATTATTTGTTTATATTTTATTTGTTAACATTATTCAATTTGTATTGTATTCCTCTTCTGAAACATGTTCTCGGCGAATCAATTGTTCACGATGCTTTCTGCACCCCCATCCTGATGTCAAGTCTGTTTCCATTCAAAGGTACATCATTATTGTTCCAAAAAGTCTTCACCATTTTTTTTTAAATAAGTGATAAGTGAAATCTGTGTTCATATTTATAGTTCTTAGTGTATGCCAAATAAACGTTATAAATAATTTAATGTCAATGAAACATATTTTTTATTAAAAGCAACTCTGACTATAGACCCTTTCATTTATTGCCGGTTTTTAATTATCTCCCTTTTGTGACGTCATGCGATGATAATCGAGTGTATCGAGTGTAAACGAGAACAAAGATCTTGTTTGAAAATGTTTTTTCAACGATGTAAAAGGACAAAACATATGCACAATTATGTTTGTACTTACCTATTTGTAAATAATGTATTAATTTCTAATGAAATTTTGATATTCGGTTGATAATGCTTATAAAGCAGAGGTATTGTTCGTCAGAGAACGTGATCGGAAGACTAAATCCTGAAAATCCCACAAAACTCAATAGCTAAATAAGCCGTATTATTTCTTATAGAAAGACTTTAATGAATGATGTTTAAAATATAATGAAACAAATATTTATTTGATTACAATTATAAGTGGTGAGGATATAGTTGTTGTTCATCAGCTATCTAACGTGCGTTTAATCAATTGTTAAACAAAGCCCTTAAAAAGCGGAATACATAACAAACGTTAAATTTCATCATTTTCTTTTCCATTGAATGGATTTTCGTTTCATTAACATTGAATGACAATATTTAGAAATTTTAGTATACATACGGAAAAGAGCTCTGCATATTATGCAAATTGAACTGTCTTTGCATGCATATTAAAATCTCTTCACTAATGATAAGGAGTGATAAAAATTTAGCATTTTATGATCAATAAATCTATATATTTAATTTATGTATCGCAAGTATTGTTTACCCAGTTGTGATTGCTTGTTTTCATTATGGGGTCTCGTACACTGCAATAACGTACTTGAAATCTACACACGTAAAAGCGGAGTTTACATTTGCCGGTACCCGTTAATTATCTCTATTGCGTAGCAGTTAAATTGCACATTAAAAAAAAAATATTTATAGTTAATAAACACTGTATGATGATGAGGGTTGGCGCGTATCGTTTTTTTCAAGCAGTCTTAATTTTTACTAAACTTGGAAATATTAACAATTATACTTAATCAAAGTATAGTAAATGTGGATCTATAGTGAGAAATATCAACAGATTGACGTTTATTACCAGTGAAAAAAGTTTAGTTGCGTTCGTATTGTTATAAAAACGAGTTATTAACAAACGGATTACCCCTCCCACTACAAATACGCGGCCATGATGGATAGTTGAATCGTGACAATTGTAGAGGTGAGCACGAAAAAACAGCGAAATATCGTTACACCTATTGAATGAGAACATTATATTACAATTATAAGCTTATCTGTATGAACCGTCCATGGGAAAAACACGCAAACGTAAAAACAGCCGTAACGGTAGTAATAAATCCAGTAGTAGTAAGGGACAAAACAAAGTTGCAAAAAATAAGTGCAGTTCTGGGGAAACAAATGATTTAACAAACGGTGTGTTGAGTGAAACGTGCAACGCTTATTTAAGTGTTAGTGACGCTATCCACGGTGCTTATTCCGTACTATTCAGTGACTCCGGGATGGATAACTCAGTGTTCGTACCAAGTGAACGGGAGACCGGAAATGGAGCTGAGGGAAGCATCCTATCACAGGTCAGTCAACCCCTCAACTCAGAGATTATGACTTTCCTGAGATCTATGAATCAGGCTATGAACAATAAATTTTCAAGTATTACTAAACAGTTGGAAACACTAGATAAACTTGAAACAAAACTAAACGGCATAGAATCTGAACTTTGCAAGATGTGGAATGTTGTTCATGAAAATAACAAAATTCAGAGCGAAAAGCTTAACAAGATTGCGGAAAATGTTTCGTCGCTTGAGTTCGCTTTGGCAGAGTCACAGAGCGCCATTTCAAAACTGGAGCAAGAAAAGTCCGAATTATCAGAGACCTTAAATTACATGCAAGCGCAGTCTATGAGGAATAATTTAATTTACTCCGGCATCAATGAAAGCTCGTCCGAAAAGCCTGACGATTCCGAACGTCTACTGCGCTCTTTCATAGTAGAAAACCTGAAAATACCCCAGGATGCTGTCAAGTGTATTAATCTTGAGAGAGTACATCGTATTGGTGTAAGGCAAAGCGGTAACCAACCACATCCTCGTCCAATAGTGGCAAAATTCTCACTGTTCAAGGACAGAGAAAGCGTGCGGAAATCAGGTTGGAACCTTAAAGGAACCAATTTCTACGTCAGTGAGCAATTTCCAAAGGACGTTGCCGACCGGCGCAGAAGCTTGATGCCGGCCTTCCGGAAAGCACGTGCTGATGGCAAGAAGGCATGGTTAAGCTACGACAAACTGTACATAGACGGTGTTCCGGTGCGTCCTGACAGTTCCACAAGCAACAACAGCAGCGGTAGCAGAAAGTAGGGACTTTCGGAGGCTGAAATAAAAGTTCTTTCTTGGAACGTTCAAGGACTTACAAATATAAAAATTAACGATGAAGACTTCTTAAACTACATTCGTAAATTTGATATTATTTTGTTCTATGAAACATGGGCTAATAACTCAGCTTGTTATGACATTGATGGCTATAAATGTTATCTTTTTAACAGGAAAATTCAGAACAAAAAATCAAAACGCTCTAGTGGCGGAATAGCAATTTATATTAAGCAATCTATTGCGAAGGGAATTTCTATCGTTAAAAATCATCAGGATGCAATTGTATGGCTTAAATTAGATAAGCTTTATTTTAATCTAACGGAAGACTTTTTCTGGCTAGTGTTTATATCTGGCCTGAGAATTCCCCTATGTATAATATTTTGAATGTTAATTTATTTGATATCTTACAAAATGAAATTAAGCATTTTCAAACAAACGGTAAAGTTTTTTTAGCTGGTGATTTGAACGCTAGAGTAGGAAATAAGCGAGACTTTATTGAATGTGATCGCACAGTTAATCTGTTAAATGACCAATCTTACATAAGTGATTCTCAAATTCCACGAAATTCAATGGATTTGCAAACTAACTGTTTTGGTACGAAGCTTCTTGACATGTGCAAATCGCTCTCATTGAGAATAGCTAACGGTAGACTTAACCATGATAGTTTCGGCGCATTTAAGTTCACGAATTCACGTGGTTCAAGTGTTATGGATTACTTGTTACTACGCGAAGAAAATTTTAATCTTATAAAATATTTTAATGTTGAATCTCACTCAGAATGGTCAGATCATTGCCCTTTGGCATTCAATATCATGTGTAATACTTTAATATCGAGAGTTTATAATGAATCGACTACAACACGTCTTATCTGGTTAGAATAGCATCGAGACGAATTTCGACAAAATTAATCGCAAATGTACATGTATTTAACAGTATTAGCGATGATCTTGATTGTAATAACGTTGACAGTATTGATTATTGCGTGGACAGATTTTCGGAAATATTAAACGAAGCTGGTGAGGCATTATTTTCTAAGACTTTAAAAAGTGGGAAATCTTACTCTAAAAATACATTATTTAAGAAAGCAGAGTGGTTCGATAACGACTGCCGTCTAGCAAAATCTGCCTATTTCAAAGCTCTAATGGAATACAATAAAAGCAGATCAGATATCGATAGAGCGCTTATGATAAATAACAAAACACTGTACAACCGTACTGTTAAATCGAAAAGTCAGCAACATAAAAGCAAAAAAATAAAAGAAATCGTTAGTCTTAGACACTAAAAACCTAGAGATTTTTGGAAGCTTTTTAGTAAAAATAAAACTAGCATAAGTGATTCTTTGTCCATTGATGATTTTTATAATTATTTTTACTCTCTCCAGAATTTTAAAACACGTAGATCATATCCAAGCAGAACAATTTTGCAATTCTTATAACTTTAACATTAATAACGGCAGATTTGAAGAACTAGATGGTCCAATTACCACTGACGAAATCGATAAGGCAGTTAATCGGCTTAAACGTAACAAATCGTGTGGCTGTGACTATTTTCTAAACGAGTATTTCATCGAAAGTTTAGATATATTATCACCACATTTATTAAAGATATTTAATGCTATACTGAATTCAGGTCATTTACCTCCAGAATGGTCCAAGGGGTTCATTGTGCCTGTTTTTAAAAAGAATGACCATGACGATGTACGTAATTATAGGGAGATAACTCTGGTAAGCTGCATGTCCAAACTTTTTACGAGCATTCCAAACAGTCGTTTAAATAACTGGATTGAAAATAATAACATTTTAAGTGACGCTCAATTCGGCTTCCGAAAGGGCCGCTCGACTACTGACGCTATTTTTGTACTTAATGCTATTATTCAAAATGTCGTGAATTCTAACGGACGTTTGTACTGTTGTTTTATCGATATGAAACGTGCATTTGATTCGGTCTATTTAAATGGACTATGTTATAAGCTTTACAACGCAGGTATTAACGGTAAATTATGAACGCTCATCAAAGACATGTATCATCAAGTTAAATGCTGTGTAAAAAAGTGTAAATCTTACTCGGATTTCTTTAATTGTGCGATTGGACTCAAACAGGGTGAGGTACTCTCGCCGGTGCTGTTTTCTCTATTCTTAGATGACCTTGAACTATTTTTAGTAAAGGACGTCAATTCTGGACTTTCATATGATGACTTGATATTTATACTTATGCTTTTTGCTGATTATATGGTAATATTCGGCAAGTCTGTAACTGACCTCCAACAAAGTATTAACAACCTTAGTGAATATTGCGATCTTTGGGGTCTAGAAGTTAATATTAACAAAACTAAGGTAATAGTATTTAGAAAAAGAGGACCGACTCTTAACAATGAAAAACGGTCATTTCAATGTGAAAAGTTAGATATAGTTGACGACTTCAATTACTTAGGAACAGTTTTTAATTACACGGGTTCGTTTTTACTAAACGCTGAATCTCTTTCTGGGAAAGGACTTAAAGCCCTAAATGTTTTAATGATTAATTTAAAAAACCTTGATAACAAACCTAGTATTGCTTTTCAATTTTTTGACGCATTCGTTGGTGCGACTTTAAATTATGGTTGCGAGATATAGGGATTTGATAAGTTTATCGAAATAGAACGTATACATCTTAAGTTTTGTAAAAGGCTCCTAGGTATCAAAGCATCTAGCAGCAGCATGGGAGTATATGGGGAACTAGGAAGGTATCCACTTTGCATTAACAGAAATGTTCGTATAATAAAATACTGGTGTAAACTTATCCATTCAAATAACATAATCATATCAAAATTGTATGAACGTTTCAAAAGTATGAAATTGTGTAAAGGTAATTGGGCTTTAAATGTGAAGAAGTTATTGGATACCTACGGATTTACATACGTATGTGACAAACCCTCTTCTGTCAATCTCGATACCTTCCATATAGTATTTAAGTCAACTGTTTAGACGTTTTTAAGCAATCCTGGTACAATTCCATTAATAATAGCAACTCATTAATGACATTTAAATTATTTTAATGTACCTTTGAGTTTGAACCATATCTTGATTATTTGCCAAACAAATTACGTATATGTGTTTCCAAATTACGATTATCGTCGCTCAATCTAGCAATTGTAACAGGTATACATAACGATATAGAGAGATCACAGCGAGTATGCGCAAAATGTCAAGTCAGAGATATTGAAGACGAGTACCATTTTATCATGATATGCCCAGCCTTCAATTCTCTAAGAAAAGAACTAATCAAAGCCTACTATTATAAAAGACTTAGTATGTTTAAATTTGTTGAATTAATGGGTACTTCAAACAAAACACAAGTAAGGAACCTGAGCAAGTTCATATGTAGAGCCTTAATGCATCCCCACCCAGCTAACTAACCCTGGATATTCAAATATTAACTAATAAATTTTCATTCATCTAGTAGTTGGGTAAATAAACTCGTCTTTTTAATGTGTGATGGCCGTACTATGTTCATCCTCAACATTCGTCTGTACAAGTTCTTATTACATTCACCTTACTCATCATCTGAATATGTTAGCCTAGCACAACTTAAATACTATTGTTGCATATTTTGTAAAATGTACAAAAAATAATCAAATTTTGTACAATTACCTTTTGTTTTTAAATTATCTATGTTGTACAGTTTAGTATATTTCAAATACTTCAAGTATAGTCTTAACGTTCCAATTTTACTTATCTTGAACAAATTTGTTAAAATATTAACTAACTAATTTTTCTTCATTTTTTATATATCAAGTTGTCTTGTATAACGTTTAAATAATTGCAATATATTTATGGTTTTCATCCTCCAATATTTCTATGAAAGTTAATAACAAATAATTGTTTTCATCATCTGTATATGTTAATCTAGCGAAACACGAATACTATTTTTTTGTTTGTTTCTTATTAATATTTGTAAAACAAATCTTTATTATGTACAACTTATTAATTAGATTCATGTATGTATGAATATGATCTTTACGCGATCAATGTGATATTTAAATATTCTTATTTGTTCTCACGTGGACATAATGCTTTGTATAACTATTCTGTAAATGACAAAAAACTGTAAAGTTTACGTCAATAAAACATTCTGTCTGTCTGTCTGATGATAAAACTGGCTTATGTATATACACTAGTTCCTGTAAATACATTTCCGATAATGTCTTCATTTTTTTAAAATGTTAAAATATTTTATTGAAGTATTTTGGCTTATAAATTTGGCTTAAGTGACTGCTTAATATGCTAAGGGGTGTTGACATGAGGGGTATAATAAATAGCAAGTGGTTTATGCCGCGACCAAAGTATAGGACCCTGGGTTTATGACACCTCGTTTTCTTTGTCTGGGCAGTATCCGATCATAATGAGATAATCGGGTTGTGATGAACAAAGATGCAATAAAACACCTGGATAAAAATGCTGCAACAGAGAGTGTCAACATTGGTGTGAACAATTAAATTAAACAATAACATTAATCAATGGAATTTATTTTATGTGTAACAAGGTAAGTTTGTTTAATATACATGAAATCGATCTATTTAATTATTGTTTTTTCACCATTATTAGTTTTCGCTCGTTGAATTTAATTTATTCTAAAATAAATTGTTCAATTGATGATAATTTTGTAACAAAAATGGTCGCAAAGAAAGTGCCATGTATGGAGATTTTTGTCATAACCATATACCGAGCTCTTACATCGTGTTCTACTTCCGAGTTCGTTGGTAGTAAAAACAAATAATAGATTTTGATATTTTGCATGAATATCAGTACAAACGATGATTTTGTCAACCTTCCCTATATGCGCTTACATGAATTCCATATATTTTTGCCAACCAGTGGGCGAAGTCTCAACTTTGCAGGTGGGGTGAATTCCCATTTTCAATGGTAAAGGTCATGTTTCTAGTGGTAAAAAGCCGCTCAAATCATATGCCAATAGTTAATACCATTAAAATATAAAGTTCGGCGCTTTTATTTCAATATTTCACAATAAAATAATAAAAAATTTACGTTTAAAGTTTAGTTGGAACCGTACGGGATTTGTCTTGCGACACACAGGGTTATTGAACGGAATGTTTAATGTATTTACACGCTTCAACGTACAAAAATGAAATATGCCAAAACACGCCGGGTGTGCGGATACTCTGATAACAGATGGCACTTCGATACCAGATAACAACAAAAGCCACGCGCGAGAGGCGAGTTCTTCAGCTTTTTTGCATTTATGTTCTGTTCATTTGGTTTTCAGACGCGTAACATTGTTTGATCGATTAATGGGATAGAACTTTGTATTACGGAGTAAACAATTCGCGGAAAAAACAGTGGATTATAATAAAAAAGATAAAATTTCATCGATAATCATTATGAATTCGATGATCAGTACGTATTTCAACAAAATAAAAATACTTGGAAATAAAGAAAGAACGTGCCAACGAATCGAAATAAAAGATCAATATGTTCATTAATGCTACAACATGTAAAATTTTAATTAACTAACGTATTTGAGGAAATTCACATGTTTTAAGAGTCGGATGCCAAATTTCATGGACACTTCTTTTACCGATCATCTCAAAGACAATGGCATTTCGATTCCAGATTACTCGACACTTTTTACCAGATACAACACACTCTATTTAGTGAATCAGAAATGCAGAATTCGCTGTGGAATACTGTTATAGTAAGCAGGCAATAAATAAAAATGTATGTACTGAAGTAAATTAAAAACGCATTACCGAAACATATTCTTATCCCTTTGGAATATGATAATGATTTCGTATAAATGTGATAGACACACGTGAACTAATTCGATATGCCTAATGAGTACAGTCTTTATGACCATAACTTTTCCAGTTTTCGAGTCACCCAACAGCTGGATCTTCGCATAGTACACAAGCTTAAACAATTTTAAATTACATTTAAAATGTAACTCATCAGACATATCGAAGTTGTGTATTTAAAATTGTTTAACCTCATGTACTATGTAATTTTAAATTACATTCTTTGTAGCGAAACGGCTGATCTAATGCATGTATAATTATGCCCAAATGAAGGTACTAAGGCCATTTACTTATATACTAGATAGCCTGTAATGAAACATCACTCTGTTAAAGCTGCGAAGAGCTAAATTTCAGCAGCGATGCAGGTCCGAAATTCTATTAGAACTGTTTGGTTCAATGCCAGGAAATAAAAAAAATAGCAATAATGGTACAGGCGGTCGATTTAATCACACGATAGTGGTGTCAAAGTTGTGCATACCCGTCGTTGTTATTAATATAAACACAAAACATTCTGCATACGAACTTGGATATACGTGACATAATTATATGAGCAGGAATTAGCATTTGAATCTTATTTAAAATGTGCAATTACAATATTAATTAAATGTATATAAATTAATAGTAATAAGATTTTTGAAAATGAACAACGCCTTTGGAAATATTTCACATGTGTATGTAATTACGTTATGCATAGATTCCTAATGTGTCGCGCTTGACAAAGCATGTTGATTCGTACTTCAAAATGTTTGGTAAGAATAGCCATACTATACATTAATGAATTTCATGTAGAAGATAAAACTCGGTTATTAGAGTGCCCAATTTGTTGAAAGTCTCTGTTATCCGAAGTGCCCTATATCGGGAATCAAAGTATACGCAACTTCATGAATACCACCTATTAAAACATGCTCTATCTTCGTTTAAATTTCATTAAATACTATCAAAACTTCAGTATTTGAAGCACAGTGATTACTCTACATGATGGAATATCAAACAGTTTTTTTGAAATATTTCTAAGTAGTTTTATTTTGTTGAAATGTTTACTGTTCATCCAGTTCATGCTGTTTTCCGACCTAATTTTCTATTTTGGGGGAAAAAATCTACCATTATTCCGTCATTTGTTTCTTTCCAATATTAAAAGGATACACCATCTATAAACTCGACCATGTGTCTTGTCTAAAAAACTAATCTTTATGATATAACTTTAAAAAACCCTGAGGAACTTACCTCTCGCGCGTGGCTTTTGTTGTTATCTGGTATCGAAGTGCCATCTGTTATCAAAGTATCCGCATACCCAGCGTGTTTAACTTGCATTGAATTTTTGTTTACAAGAAAAAAAGTTAAATAATTCTCATTTAATTGCAAAAGCATACGTGTGAAATAAACTATAGTAAAAAAGACAACCCTATTCATTATAACCCATTCATTCAATAAAAGAACAAAGAGTCTTAAAACCACTTATCTCAATAAATTATGAATTTAAATTGTGTAAGCTTAATGTAAATTATCATTCAAAGTGGATGGAGAGTTGCGTTTTCTTCAGAATTAACAACCTTTCTATTTCCCTTCTAGTAGATAATTGTTACGTTAAATAAAATCGGTGGAATATCGATTTTAATTCACGAGAGATCATATAACATATTTTTCTTTGATCACTTGTGAATTAATATCGATATTCCACCGAATCAAAAACATTTTCTTTTTATTTTACGCTTACACATGATTGTATTTGTACTTTTGCCACACTGTTATTACATGAATGTTCAAGTGAAGCTAATTCATATGTTGTTATAAACATTCATTGCAGAGTAGTAACCCTTGGCAAAACTTGGGGTCACAATGGGGCAACCAAATGTATCCAAAAATAGTAACGATAAAACATTGAAAATGATTGACAATTGTCTCTGCTAATTCCCACTGTTTGAAACAGTGAATTGTCCGATTTAATTTACTGATATTTCTTTTTATCCTGTCACATGCCTTTAAATCAGCCTGATTACCAGGTAACCTAATAACCCAAAAGTGATTAGGCTAGTTGACCAGGTAACCTAAAAAACAAAAAAAATACTGTAAAATGACGTAATTTTTTGACGAAGTGACGTCATTATACCAGCGAAATTCTCCGGTTTAACTCGTTTACAATGTAAATAAACGGTGAAAAAAGGGCATAAAGTAAAAAGAAAATTTGTTGGATTCGGTGGAATGACATGATCAATAGAATAATAGATTGTTGACGTGGATGGAGAATGGTTCTCTGGCTCGTCGGAGGATCTCCGGCTCACCCGATAAATTCCTCCGACTTGCCAGATAGCCATTCTCCCTACACGTCACAAACCTATTATTCTCTATTTAAACCACCAGAAAGCATAAAATAATGTTGTTCCACGTGCAGATGAAATAAAATAAGTCTAGTAATAGGTCAAAATTGCATTCATTTAATTTTTCTTCATTTAGAAACCGATACTACAAGCAAAATTCTATATAGTATATGCGGTACGAGAAATCATGTTAATCGCCTATTTTGTTACTTTGTACTTAAGGCACACCACCTTAATATTAATGTTTTTTGTCCCCGCTTATACATGTATTAATGTACAATCAAAATTGTATTTTTTCATATGGCAATTTTAGTTTCGGTAGTTTATCTATTTTAACCCATTTATGCCTAGTGAACTCTCCCATCCTCCTAAATTGGATCAACTTATTAAAAAAATAGGGATGTCTAGTTGATTTATTTCTATATTTAGAATATTTCTTACACAAATTCCTTTAAGCAAACAGCGCAGACCCTGATGAGACGCCGCATCATGCTGTTTGCCAAGGCCTTTTTCTAGACGCTGGGCATAAATGGATTAATTCATGAGTGACGAGAAAAATAAATATTTGAACGATTAGCGCTTCCACGAGTGAACATATTGATTTACGGCATCCCGATATTTTGACGGAATATTCATTTTTGGTGCTCGATGTCAATGACAATGTTTTTTTTTTTCAATTTTATTTATTTATTTTTTAGTTACCCGTTGTTTATTATAATGCATACACATACTAAATTAATAAAAATCTTCCGACAAAACGTCTTCTTAAAAAAAGATAGTTCGACTATGTATGTACAGATATTGACAAGGTAAATCACTCGCCATTTTCTAAAGCAACGGAAGTGAGTCATTATGCATAATTAAGTCGCTGTCACCCCGCTCGCTTATTGAAATGCGCGCGCAGGCCGAGAACCTCGATCTTTATACACATTAACAGCCACTAAACACTATGAGCGCCAGATTTGATTTTTGACGTGCTGATTTTTTTTTCTGGAAATCACCATGGCAGACGAAATTAAGTTAAATAATTGGTAAGGAATGATTCATGTGTATGCAATTTACAATATCTTTTGTTGATTGCCCCATTAATTGAGTAAAACAATAGTTTCTGTTGAAACTGAAAGTAGATAGAGAAAGAGCGAGGTTCCCGGCCTGCGCGCGCATTTTAATAAGCGAGCGGGATGACAGCGATTTAATTATGCATACTGACTCACTTCCGTTGCTTTAGAAAATGGCGAGTGATTTACCTTGTGGTCATAATACACCAAATAGTTTCCCTATATAATTCAATGTAAAAGCGACAACTTTGAGCGAAAATAAATGCAACATTTTGCACATAGAGACCCCCATAACCATACCTTTTCTTAAAGGCCATTCTAAGCGGAATCGATTTATGCAATAAAAAAGATATGTCATGTACAATGCAAGAAAGAACTTGACACAAATCAAAATCGACTGTTTTTGCAACTTTTTTTTTCGGCCGTTTCTTAGTGGAATGTAACCTTTTGTAGTGCAATGGTTTACTATAGTCTTCAAGTGTATCATATTTCAGGGATTCAGTAGTGAACACCTATTCATGCCCTACCATTATCTCCGCAAGATAACACCTGAATAATGGTAAAAAGTGTAAAACATGCCTTCCTGTCAACTATGATATTTTTTTAGAGAGTACAGCCCTACATGAAGCGTTCATTTAGTGTATTGTAACCTATAAGACAACGTTTACTGTTAACATCGCGAAAAATAAGCACTTCTCGATACTTATAAACCTATTTTCTATGTGCATGCCAATTTTCAGACCGATCTTTCACGTAGAAATGCTTGAAAATGCATTTTATTATAACGCCTGATAAGCCATGTGGCTTTCGCGTTCGGAGCTTTGATTTATAACGGGCGTTCAGGCGTAAAACGATTACCCTAAATAATTACAATCGGTCAAAATACTGGAATATTGTTACAAGCTTTGTAGAAAAAGAAGTAAACAACTATTAAAACGTGTTCATGAGCTCTTTCAGCACAAATTGTTGCGATTTGAGATGCTCAAGACGAGTTTTTGTACATTTTTTTTCTTATTTTCCTCTGAAAACGTATTTTTTTCTTAAAAACTCACGATGCTCCTTAAATTCGTGAAACAAACGCATTTATTCCGTGAAATTTGCCAAAACGCATCATATCTCACTAAAAAAATGATGATTTTCTGTAAATACAGCTTCTTTGTGACTAGGCCTGGTTTTGCGTTTAGGTCATAATACACCAAATAGTTTCCCTATATAATTCAATGTAAAAGCGACAACTTTGAGCGAAAATAAATGCAACATTTTGCACATAGAGACCCCCATAACCATACCTTTTCTTAAAGGCCATTCTAAGCGGAATCGATTTATGCAATAAAAAAGATATGTCATGTACAATGCAAGAAAGAACTTGACACAAATCAAAATCGACTGTTTTTGCAACTTTTTTTTTCGGCCGTTTCTTAGTGGAATGTAACCTTTTCTAGTGCAATGGTTTACTATAGTCTTCAAGTGTATCATATTTCAGGGATTCAGTAGTGAACACCTATTCATGCCCTACCATTATCTCCGCAAGATAACACCTGAATAATGGTAAAAAGTGTAAAACATGCCTTCCTGTCAACTATGATATTTTTTTAGAGATAACAGCCCTACATGAAGCGTTCATTTAGTGTATTGTAACCTTGTCAATATCTATGTACACAGTCGAACTATCTTTTTTTTAAGAAGAAGTTTTGTCGGAAGATTTTTATTAATTTAGTATGTGTATGCATTATAATAAACAACGGGTAACTAAAAAACAAACAAATAAATAAATAAATAAAAACAAGATTGTAATTGACATCGAGCGCCTATGCTATTTACTGGTTCTTAAAGTACAAAAATCTAGAACGTAATAATTTAACTTTGAAATGCGGACCTTGCCAAATGTAATGCAATAGCGAACAACTGTTGTGTCTAAAGAGTTTTAATATGTTTCGCAGTAAATACAAACACACTTGTTAATATCGGCGTACTGCTATAAATAACTTAGTCGTCAAAAATTTCTTAACTGAACTTTTTACAAACAAAAGCGAAATATTGTAGTTAATATAATCTTTAAAAGAGTTAATATTTAGTAGTTTATTGTATTCTCATGTAAAACCCGTATCGTACTCTCTGATAGATCTGGAATTAATGAGTTGATTATTCTTGAAGTAGCGCACGGTACAGTTCTACCAAATGCGAGTAAACTCATTTACACCAATCAAGGAGGAATACAAATCTAGAGAACTAACAATTAACATTAATTTATTTTAATCTGTGCTGCATTTCAATAAGCACGAGAACTTATTGACGTTTTCTGTCAACTTCTCCGTAATAACCGAATAAAAAGTATTATTCTATATCCAATAAATTCATCCAATGGGCATTCTGCATAAGTACCACGTGACCGTCCAATATATTCCGGTATTGGATCCAAAAAGTCTGTATTTTTTCCATATTGGACAGTTGAGTACAAGTGCACTAAGCAATTGTTTTATAACGATAAAAGCCGTTACCGAGAAAAAGTATCCGAATATACAATATTCGATTCACACAGGCGATCTTTAGATTGTATTTCTTAAATAAATAAATTGGATAAATGTTAGAAATTAAAAACAAATGCAACAGCAAGTGATATTGTTATTGTTTGAAATTGAAAAACAAATGCAACAGCAAAACAAAAACTCTATTTTATTAACCTCAATGACAGCTTTAATCCAATGCTTATAGAAACACAGTTCAATGATATGCCCTTCCATTTTCTGTTCTTCCATCCCTTTATCGAAATGTATTTAAATCCACACTTTCTTTGAAAGCGTTTGTATCCCATGCTAACCATTCTGACCCAAAACACGATTTACGAATTGGTAATCCTGTCGGAGCGAGTTGTTTTATTCCTATCGAAGTTAACAATTATGCATTACAAACACACAATCCGAAATACGTTTTGGATTCGTTCGATGATTTAAAAAAATATTATGATTAATTTATTGTTAAACACAAACACGTCCATAGTGATTAGTGTTGTCCCTAAAATGCAGAAAGTCTTGCTTATACTAGTATGTTTCGTCAGAGAAATGACGTCACACGAGATACGTCATAAATTGCGTAATCAGGGGAATGAAAATAAAAATACGGAAAGCTGGTTTTGTAATATATTTTAAAGAAGAAACAAAAGAGCGTTAGAAAGGGAATAGAATAAAAAGATTATTAGACGTTTAAACTGTACAATACGTGATATATTTGGACTCGCACACAGTTTGAAGTCATATTGGACTCGCCTAACGGCTCGTCCAATATGACTTAAACTGTGTGCTCGTCCAAATATATCCCCGTATTGTACAGTGAAACGTCTAATAACCTATAAATATTTGGACCATGCTCTGTACAAATGGGGTTTAATGCATCTGCGTAAAGTGTCGCACAGTCTAATCAAGACGACACTTTCCGCTTTTTTGATATTTTTTGTTTACAGAGAGTCTCTTCTTAGCAAAATCAAGTAAAGGCGGAAAGTGTCGTCCTTGATAAGCCGGCGCGGACTACGCAAGCTGATCTGGGACGACACTTTACGCACATGCATTTAACCCCTTTTTCACAGAGCGATGCTCATATGCCTCCTCAAAACTGATTGATCTTTAGTCTTATTTTATCTAAACATTACGTTTTCGGAGACGTTGGTGCTGTACACCGACTTTATAATATATATACCATAATGACAATATGGCAGATAAGAAGTAAGCTTTTTTAATTTAAAGCAAACACTTATTACAAATTCAGATTAACACTAAAATATATAGTAAACAAAAATAAGATAACATACGGCTGCATTTACTTGTAATTCCAGCTTGAACAATCTTTTATTGGGAAACATGTTCTCTATTAAATCTAACGCTTGAGACCAACCCGTCACTGAACAACGCCGGGCATGCGGATACTTTGATAACAGATGATAAAATTTCATCGATAATCGTCATGAATTGAATGATCAGTACGTATTTCAACAAAATAAAAATACTTTGAAATAAATCAAGAACGTGCCAACTAATCGAAATAAAAGATCAATATGTCAATTAATGTTACAACATGTTAAATTTTAGTTGAATAACGTATTTGAGGAAATTCAAATGTTTTAAGAGTCGGATGCCAAATTTTCATGGACACTTCTTTTACCGATCATCTCAAAGACTTCGATTCCAGATAACTCGACACTTTTTACCAGATATAACACACTCTATTACGTGAATCAGAAATGCAGAATTCGCTGTGGAATACAGCTATAGTAAGCAGGCAATAAATAAAGATGTATGTACTGACGTAAATTAAAAACGAATTACCGAAACATGTTCTTATCCCATTTGGAATATGATAATAAAAGGGAAATGGAAGTGTAAAGTTCAATATAAAGGGAGTTTTCCAATCTCTTTTAAATTTTGTGGCTACGCATTAGAATCGTCTTCATGATGAGATTCTAATGAGCACTAATGACAAAGAATTGTATGAGGTGTATTGGCCACATCAAGACCCCATGCTCCCCTTATCTAGAATCCTGCTATAAGTTCAATTGAACACAGTCGTGTTGATCCACATGATCCGTTGTATTTTCAATGCTCTTAATCTCAATTTACCACTTAAAAACAAGTTAGTTATTTAGATAATTAGTTTCGGTCGTCACTTGAAATATATTACTTCAGAAATAAGCATTTGAATCTTATTTAAAATTTGCACTTATAATATTAATTATATAAATTAATAGTAATAAGAGTTTTGAAAACGAACAACGCCATTATACAAGTATGTAATTACGTTATGCATAGATTCCCAATGTGTCGGGCTTGACAATGCAAATTGATTCGTACTTCAAAATGTTCGGTAAGAATAGCCATAATACACATAAATTCACTTCAGATAGTAGATAAAACTCGGTTATCAAAATTTCAGCATTTGAAGCACAGTGATTACTCTACATGCTGGAATATCAAACAATTTCTTGCACTATTTCTAAGTAGTTTTATTTTGTTGAAATGTTTACTGTTTATCCAGTTTATGCTGTTTTCCGACCGAATTTTCTATTTTTTTGGAGAAAAATCTTCCATTCTTCCGTGATGTTTTTCTTTGCAATAGAAAAAGATACACCATTTATAAACTCGACCATGCGCCTTGTCTAAAAAACTAATCTATATAATATAACTTAAAAAAAAACCTGATGAACTTTCCTCTCGCGCGTGGCTTTTGTTGTTATCTGGTATCGAAGTGCCATCTGTTATCAAAGTATCCGCATACCAAGCGTGTGAACGTTTATTAAGATGAGACGTCAATGTAAAATACGGTGATATATTTAGACGAGTACATAGCTTACATACCATATTGGACGAGCCGTGACGTGAGACGAAAGCGAGTGTGCCAGCTTTTTTCAAGTGCAAATATACAAATAAATATATCACAGTAGTGTACGCATCGCCGTGAAATAATATTCTATTATTAATATATAAATTCTTTGTATTCTTTGCATTATTCACCCCCAATATACATCAACAATGCCAAGTCCTCAAAAGAGCGAAACGGTTCACGTCATTGAAATACGTTGTGTGACGCTAGCTATAAGCATTGTGTTTCTCTCTGAAAATAAGTATATTAAAAAAATTAAGCATAAATACACATGCTACTTATTTGAGTCGCGTTCTGAGAAAACTGGGCATAATGCATGTGCGTAAAGTGTCGTCCCAGATTAGCCTGTGCAGTCCGCACAGGCTAATCAGGGACGACACTTTCCGCTTTTATGACATTTTTCGTTTAAATGAAGTATCTTCTTAGCAAAAATCCAATTTAGGCGGAAAGTGTCGTCCCTTATTAGCCTGTGCGGACTGCACAGGCTAATCTGGGACGACACTTTACGCAAATGCATTATGCCAAGTTTTTCAGAACACGACTCATTTTATAACCACGTAAACACAGGTCTGCAATATGTCTGTTTTAAACATCAGTTGTTGTTTACTCGCCGCGACTTGTAACAATAGCAAGGTAAACAGCGAAACTGCAAAGTGTTGCAAGACCAAACAACCAGAAGGCAACGCCGTCGACCATGTAGCTTATTTTCTTCCACGTGATCTGTTCTTCATCTATTAATTCTGACAGTCGTCTGTTAATATCATTCTCATTTTCAGCTTCAGAGATAATTTTCACCGTTTGTATTCTGGTCGCTTTTGATGTTTTCCCTAAGGTTTCTGTTTTTCGCTTTTGACAATCGTCGCATTTCCAAAACCGGTAAATACCAACAAGCCATACCGGAACGGAAATTTCCGTCTCCCTGCTGTAGATACGAAGATTAAGAATGACCACAACAGTAACCGCCGCACTAATAACCATATCTACGATAAGTTTGTAGGTAACGATCGGAACGGGTTTCGAGGTCCTGGGTAACATAGCGCTGACTATGGTCATGAAGACCGCGATAGAAAGGAGAACGGTAATACAGAATGAAACCCGCTCGCCGGACTCCGGCACCAGAAGGAACACCAACACATTCAGGACGCTCAGTAACAGAATAGGTAATACCACATTCACAAAGACATATGCCGGTCTTCTCTTGAGTTTGAAACTAAAACTCACTTGCGAATAACGCCCAACTTGTTCGGACTTGGCTGTGGTCTCGACCAGGTCCCACACAGGGTGCTCTGAAAATGACGTAATGTCAACTTCTTCCGTCGCTGGTAGGAAGAATACTTCACCAGAGTCGTACCACCCCATAGCAATATAGGAGAGCGTGCACGTCTGTGTATCAAACGGGTAGATTTCGACGTCGACAGTGCACGTGGACGTAACTAATGCTACCGGGAGCCAAACAGCGGTTCCATCGGCAAAATATCTGATGCGATTCCATGCCGCCCCAAGGCTCTCGACGTCGTCTGACGGCGACGTCAGGATGAGTTCTGGCACCCAAACGTCATCATATGAAGTCATCATTTGATACGCACCTCCGTAATTCGCTGGGTTCCATGTCATACTTTCATCCTTCCACCTTATTGAAAAGGCAGCCGCAACCGAGAATACTTGGCTGACTTCATTGAACTCCTGAATTGACTTGACGTTAAGCTGAACAGTGACGTTGACACTTTCACTCTGATTGTGAACAGGTCGCACGTTTTTGTT